>NC_138780.1:8352005-8482005 GCF_965119305.1 Pelophylax lessonae
TTTTGTAAATTGACATTGATGATGCTTCAGTCTTGATGTCATCAATGAATATTTAAAGCAGCGAGGATGATGTAAACACAATGCTATCAATTAAAACAATGATTTGGAATCAGTTTGTGTCATGTTTCACTTAATAATTACCAGTTAAAATTGTTTTCTGAATATCCTTATTAACCGGATATAAAAAATATCACTGTGATCGTTGGGAGCAGGAGTGCACTTCTGGGGACTAGAGCAATATGGTGACGGGATATGCACTGGTGGAAACAGGTCTTTTGGTATTATGCGATTCATTGCAGTCAGGTACTCCTCTTCTTTGATCTGCACAAATGAAGCAAAATGAAACACAAATGAAGCAAAATGAAGCAAAATCTAATATAACTTACTTGGGCTCCCAAGCTTGCACACATGAATTGGCCAATATAAAGCTGTCTCAATCCCCCTGTAAATCTTTTTATGTTCTAGTGAATGCACCTTAAAGAATGGAACGCCCCAATAGTTGTAGGGGTAATGGCAGAGAAGTCTCACCTCCATGGTCCCCAAGAGATAAATGTAGCCATCTGGCCATTCATCCCACTAAGATGTAACTAACGTTAACCACTTTAACTCCTCTCACTGAGCCTCTACTGCGGCACAGTGGCTCGTTATCGTCCAGCGACGTAGACCTACGTCGCTGGACTCCTCCCCCTGTAGGCGGCGCTCGCGCGCGCTCCCGCTGTTTTCAGTCACAGCGGGAGTCGGGCCAGGGGAGGAGCGGCGGCGATCGCCGCCGCTCTTCCCCGATCGTCGGGGAATCTAGTTTGGAGATCCGCCCGCCTGTGTAAACGGAGCGGGCGGATCTCCTAAGTGACAGGGAGTGACAGCATAGCTGAACATCAGGGGTGGACTGACAACTCATGGGGCCCCCGAGCAATCAGAGATCATGGGGCCCCCTGTGTCCACACTCAAGCCACACAAAGCCCCACCTACAAATTGCAGCTCAGCCACATAGAGTGGGCATTTAAATATCTACCACAGCATAGCCTGCATGGAAGTTCCTGGCTTCTTTCTGTAGTGTGTAACCTCTCATGGGGTCCCCTACTGACCCTGGGCCAGGGGCGTAACTACAGGGGTTGCAGGGGTTGCAATCGCTACCGGGCCCCATGCTCCAGGGGGCCCGGTAGCAAACCAGTGGGTGAACTTCCAGGATCGCAAAGGTCACACTTGCGACCGGACCCTGGCATTGCACCACTGTGGGGAGGCCCCAAGATTGCAGGAAGTGGGCCCACAAGATTGCAGGAAGGGGGCCCACTGCAGAACTTGTGAAAGAATCCTGCTGCGGGACCGTAATAAAAGGCCATGCAACGAGTGTAAAGAGCCCCAGGATTAGTGGGAAGAGCCCTGGGCTTGAAGGTAAGGGCCCCGGCCAGGGGTCTGGGGGGCCCTTCATGGTTACTTGCATCAGGGCCCTGAAGGTTCTAGTTACGCCTCTGCCCTGGGCCCTCGGGCAGTGCCCTAATCCCTGAATGGTCAGTCCGCCCCTGCTGAACATCCAATCTGTCCTTGACTCACACAGTCCCCCCCCCCCCCCACACACGTCAGTAAGCACCAGGCATACATTAACCCCTCCCTCTCCAATAAAAGTTAACCCCTTCCCTGTCAGTGTCATTTTTACAGTAACAGTGCATATGTATAGCACTGATTACTGCAGTAATGTCACTGGTGCCCCCAAAAGTGTCAAAAATGTCAGTCAAGGGTCCGATCTGTCCGCCGCAATGTCGCAGTCCCGCAAAAAAAAATCGCAGATCGCCGCCATTACTCGTTAAAAAAAAAAAACACCTTCTTGTCTAGCATCAGTGCCTGACCTCACAAATGCGCTTCTGGAAGAATGGTGAAACATTCCCATAGACACTCCTAAACCTTGTGGACAGCCTTCCCAGGAGAGTTGAAGCTGTTATAGGGCAGGCCAACTCCATATTGAACCCTACAGACTAAGACTGGGATGCCGTTAAAGTTTATGTGTGTGTAAGGGCAGGCGTCCCAATACTTTTGGTAATATTTTGTATGAAGAGTCTGGGATTTTCCTCATTGGGCCCCTTATTGTCCATGTTGTGTTTAGTAGGAGATGAGGTCAAGCCTCTGGTGACCTTCACACCAAACTGGCGGACTATCCAGGAATATGACTCGGTGACTCTAACATGTAATGTCGCCTCTACGGAACAAGAGAAGGAGACCTTCTACTGGTGGAGAAACGATGAGATGATCCTCAATAATCAGCAGACCTTTACGCTACAGTCCGCCAAACTGAGAGAAGACAGTGGTTATTACCAGTGCCGGACCAGCACCAGCGATCTCAGTGACCCTGTCAAACTGGAAATTGAAAAGGGTGAGTCATGAAGCTCTAGACCAGTAGTTTTTAACCATTGGACCACAGCCTACTGCCAGGCCAAGACCTGGCCCTTATGCCAGTCTGGGGTTTACTATCCCAATACAACTAATAATTTGGGGAGCTCTTTTTCTCTGGTGGCCACTGTCCCACTAACATCAATATTGTGGGCTGCTGCTCTCGCCTAGGGATCTCTATCCCACTGACACCAATGATTGGTGCTGCCACTCTCTCCCAGGGGCCTCTATCTCACTGACACCAATGAATTAAGGAGCTGTTTTCCCCTGGGGGGGCACAATCCCACTGACACCAATGATTGGTGCTGCTACTCTCTCCCAGGGGGCCTATATCTCACTGACACCAATGAATTAAGGAGCTGTTTTCCCCTGGGGGGGCACAATCCCACTGACACCAATGATTGGTGCTGCTACTCTCTCCCAGGGGCCTATATCTCACTGACACCAATGAATTAAGGAGCTGTTTTCCCCTGGGGGGCACAATCCCACTGACACCAATGATTGGTACTGCTACTCTCTCCCGGGGGCCTATATCTCACTGACACCAATAAATTAAAGAGCTGTTTTCCCCTGGGGGGGGGGCACAATCCCACTGACACCAATGATTGGTGCTGCTACTCTCTCCCAGGGGCCTCTATCTTACTGACACCAATGAATTAAGGAGCTGTTTTCCCCTGGGGGGGGGGGGGGCACAATCCCACTGACACCAATGATTGGTGCTGCTACTCTCTCCCAGGGGCCTCTATCTCACTGACACCAATGAATTAAGGAGCTGTTTTCCCCTGGGGGGGGGCACAATCCCACTGACACCAATGATTGGTGCTGCTACTCTCTCCCAGGGGCCTCTATCTCACTGACACCAATGAATTAAAGAGCTGTTTTCCCCTGGGGGCACAATCCCACTGACACCAATGATTTGCGCTGCTACTCTCTCCCGGGGGCCTCTATCTCACTGACACCAATGAATTAAGGAGCTGTTTTCCCCTGAGGGGGGGGGGGCACAATCCCACTGACACCAATGATTTGCGCTGCTACTCTCTCCCAGGGGCCTCTATCTCACTGACACCAATGAATTGAGGAACTATTTTCCTCTGGGGTCCCTGACTCCATTGACACCAATGAATTAGGAAGTTACTCTTTCCTGAAGGCCCTAATCCGACTGAAACCAATGATTTGGGGGGTAATCTCTTGTGTTCCGATACTTTTATTGTATAAGTATAAACCTATTAACTGTTGGGTCATAGGAGGTTTTGTAAGACTTAAATGGACCCTGATCTCTCTTGGTTGGTTGAGAACCACTCTTCTAGACATTTTCTACCTAAACAATTATCTAATTCTTTCTTGAACCTTTCCATAATGGACAGATACCACGGTCTGCAGGATTCAAGTTTCCATGCTAGTTTTTTTTGGCAGGGAGCTTAGATTTGGTAACCAAATCTCAAAAGTTGGGGCTTATGAAGAACAGTATTTTGGTCAGTTCGATAAATATGACCAATGCTTTCAATTTTGGATCAATCCTTATAACTATCAGGTCTTTTCTACAAAGACAATGGGCGATAGGAGCCTATAGACCTTTGGAAAGATACAGTATACAGCCACTGATGTATCCAATAGTATTGCGATGGAGGTGATCCAGTTATTAGGCAGACAGCTTCTACATCCCAGTAGATCTCCAAAGTTTCATTGTGTAGAGCTAGAAGAAGATCTGGAGCGCCACACCACCGCTCAATAGTCCAGACACAATTATCTCCAGTAAGGGTCACAGGGACAACACTTGGGTGAATTCAGATAAGAACTGATGGCGCCTCTTCTCTGTAAAAGTTAATAGACATGTGCGATTTTGTTTGGTTACGAATCGAAATTCGGACAGAATTTTCAATATTCGGACATTCAGATGTATCCAAATTTCCGAATCACAATGGTAACGAATCTTTAACAAATCCGAAATAAATTATAACAAAACAAAATAACTTAGCTAAATGACAAATTATCCAAATTCAAGCTTAAAAATGAATTCAAATTTGAAAATGAATTTGAATTAAAAGAAAATACATGAATTCGGATTTGAAAATGCATTTAAATTAAAAATAGAAATATATTGCAATGAATATAGTAAGGTATAAAAGTGAAATAAGATGATGATTCCTACTTAGACTGTTTTATAGAATAGAAAATACAAGAATAGAATAAAAGAATATCATAGAAAAGAATAGATTAGAATAAAATATAGAACAGACTAAAACAGAAAATAAAATAGAATAGAAATAAATAGACTAGAATAAAATAAAACAGAATATAAAAAAAAAAAAAACTAGAATAAAGCAGGTCAAATATAGCCATCTTCCAAAATTCGAAATCTATATACTGTATACAAAAGGAATCCGAAGGAATATACTGTATACAAAATTGATTCTGAAAATGAATTATTTTAATATAACCAATATAACTAAACAAAAATGTTAACATAACGAACTAATCCGAAACAAAACAAACTTTTACTTTGAATTTGAAAATTAGGTTGAATTCAAAAATGAAATGAATTGGAATTTGAAAATGAATTTAAGTTCAAAATGGAAACATATTGCAATAAATACAGTAAGGTATAAAAGTGAAATAAGATGATGATTCCTACTTAGGCTGCTTTATAGAATAGAATAGAAAATAATAGAAAAAAAATAGAGAGGAATAGATTAGAAAATAAAATAGAATAGAATAGAAAGATAGAGACTATAATAGAATAAAACAGAATAGAATAGGACAACATAAAACAGAAAAAATAGAATAGGATAAAATAGAATAGAATAAAATAGGTTGAATAAAGCCATTTTCCCCAAAAAAATATATATATACATATATATACTGTGTGTGTATATATATATATATATATATATATATATATATATATATATATGTATATATATGTATATATATATATGTATATATATGTATATATATACATGTATATATATGTATATATATATACATATATACTGTTAAAAGTTAAATAACTTTTATTTCGTCATATTGGTTATGTTAGAATGATTTGTTTTCAGAATTCGTATCATATATTCAAATTATTTTTGTATATTATATACGCACATTATATATATATATATATATATATATATATATATATACTGTGTGTGTGTGTATATATATATATATATATATATATACTGTGTGTGTGTATATATATATATATATATATATATATACTGTGTGTGTGTATGTGTATATATATATATATATATATATATATATATATACTGTGTGTATAAAATATAATACACAAAAATAATTTGAATATATGATAAGAATTCTGAAAACAAATCATTCTAACATAACCAATATGACGAAACAAAAGTTATTAACTTAACGAACAAATCCAAAATGAAACAAATTTTTCAGTTGAATTTGAAAATATATTTGAATTTGAAATGGGAAACATATTGCAATAAATACATTAAGGTGAAATAAGATGATGATTCCTACTTAGGCTGTTTTTAGACTAGAATAGAATAGAATGAAAGAATAAAAAATAAAATAAAAGAATAGAAAATAAAAAAATAAAACAGAAAATAGAATAGATCCCTCTGGTAGTATAATGTTATAACTGACAAATTTACTGCAACAATGTTGTTTTTGTTTTTTCTACTGGATTTTGTACTATTTTTTTGTGGTTTGTATATTATTTTGGTATGTGAAAAATTAAAATAAAGAGATATTGAAATGTAGAAAATAGAATAGAGAGAAATAGAATAGAGTAAAACAGAACAGTATAGAATAGAATAGGTCGACTATAGCCGTCTTCTGGAATTAGAAACATATATATATATATATATATATATATATATATATATAATATGAAACAAATTCAAATATACAAAAAGAATCCAAATATACAAAACTAATTCTGAAAACGAACCATTCTAACATAATGAATATGAAGAAGTTGGATGGAAGGTTCCCCTTTCCTGTTTCTCTCCCTGTCCTTTCCGCTTCTCCCCCTTCCCCCCCCCCCTTTTTTTTTATTTTGAGGTAAAATGTTATGATGATCAATAATTTTATTGCAACATTTTATGTTGATATTTTGCAGTTTTTTTTTTTTTGTGTATGTGTATTATTATTTTTTTTGGAAAATTACAATAAAAGAGATATTGAAAGAGGATATGAAGAAACAAAATTATTAATTTAGTGAACAAATCCAAAAGGAAACAAACTTTTCCTTTTTGCACGTCTCTAGCGAGTTGTAAATCTTGGATCCTCCATGTGTGCGCAGAGAGTTGAAGAGTAAACTTCCTGCCAGAACCATCTTCTCTGCTTTCCCTATTTGGGGGCGATGACAGACGTATTCAGATAGTGAGAGCTAATCTCCCCAGTGGGGTCACAGATAGTTGGTAAATCTGTCAGAGGTTCTACACTTCTCCAATCCAGTCACGAAAAGGACACAAGTTGTCTGGAGCTCCATTGACCTTCTTGGAGAACTTTTTTGAAATTCACCCAGATTTATGCACTTTTTCTATCTTTCAGATGATCTGATCCTTCAGAGGCCCACCTCCATCTTTGTAGAAGACTCCCTGACCCTCAGATGTTACACCAGATATGCCTTTCATGCAGTGAACACAACGTTCTTCAAAGACGATAAAGAAATATTTTTCCCAGCCTCCGATATTGAGTTCCGTATTGATAAGGTAGACAAAAGCACGACCGGGACCTACAAATGCACTCAACGACTTCAACGCAAGTTTGGCTATGATAACACTCTCAAACCTTTCAAAACAGTGTTGGCTGAAGCCCATATAACTGTGTGAGGTGAGTCATGAAAGATCTCTAGAAGACTCATTTTCGACTCTTGTTGGCTCACTGGTTTCCCTGGAAGTTTGTATAAAGGCCCCGTACACACGAGTGGAAATTCGGCTGGGAATTTTCGTCCGACGACCGATCTGCCGATTTTCGGCTTGTTAGTATGGTGCTTCTGACAACCGACTCCGACTTTTCGGCCGGAAAAATCCTGGTGTGCAGGCTATAAAATCTTTGTCGACCATCAAAACACGTCCGATTTTCATCTCGTTAGTACAGATTTCGATGGGGAAAAATCTTATGAGCAAGACTGGGCATGCTCAGAGATGAAAGAACACAAAGAAAGCAATCCAACACATGACATCACTTCTGAAGTAGAATTCTGTCGTGCAGGAAAATTTGTGTGCAGTTTAGAGCGGAAATTAGTTGCGTGTGTACGGGGCTTAAGTCTTTAAGTCAAATTACAGGCTTCCCCTGCAGTAGCAGTCTTTGTATTTGTGGGAGGCTTTCAGAGGTTCCTAAGGTCGAAGGGATGCTGGGTCTGTTCCTTTTCTTGTTACAAACTAAGGTGTGTATTTAATAAAATAAAATTGTCCATTAAAATTGGATGCAAATTTATACAAATGAGGCAAAATTGAATTTTCTCAGGCTATAACCTCTGCAAATCGAGCGTGATTCATTAAAAAATAAATACAGTGTGAATGGGGAAAATACAGCATTATGGCCACTAGATGTAGCATTCTTATCTCCTATGATACCCAGCACCATCTAGTGGCCGTAAAGCTGTTGTTTCCTCATTCACACATTTTTTTTTTCAATGATCTACAGTTGGATGGAGACCCAGGAGAAGGAAGGCCAGGGCCTAGAAGTGGGCCATGGCGCAGTGGTTGAGACCCACTGTATTACACCATAATGTGTCACTGACTGGGGGTTCCACTCTGATGCCTGAATGGTGAAGTATCTCTATTCTGTTAACACAATGTACCTGGGATACATTTAAAATTCTAATCTAAAGCTGACCTGGATCATGATCAACGAGAGGATGGTGGCCATCCTCCAAGATAAAATGCACCTCTTTTTAGAAGACTTGGGACCCCTGGATGAGATATCTGGCGGACTCCCCATAAATGGGAGGAAATTCCCTCCATATTCAAAGAGCGGATGGCTTTCTGGAGCTATCTGGACCCCTCTCTCGTGGACCTGGACACCAACCTCTTACCACTGCGGTGGACTGGGGTTTGGGCGACCGCTTCCCTCCTTGGGGCGCAGTGTGTTCCCCTGGGGGCACCGGAGGGGGGGGGTGGGCCCGAGCCTGGTTGGCATCACCCCAGTCCTGGGGCCTTCCGGAAGGGAGTACTCTAGCCATGTATGCCATTGCCATGCGCTCCTTAGTGGCTTTCTCTTTACTGCAACGAGATTTATGCAGACGTGGTCCTCATAGGATCATTATAGACCTTTCAGTGCCGCCTAAAGCGGCTCTTATGCCTTAATTTGCCATGTCAGTTACTTTGGCATACCAATGCAGAAGGTTCGGCTCCCCGGAGCTGGAGGTGCTGCGGTGGACTGGGGTTTGGGCGAGGGCTTCCCTCCTTGGGGCGCCGGAGGGGGGGGGGGGCGGCCCAGAGCCTGGTTGGCGTCGCCCCGGTCCCGGGGACTTCCTGAAGGGAGTACTCTAGCCATGTATGCCATTGCCATGCGCTCCTTAGTGGCTTTCTCTTTACTGCAACGAGATTTATGCAGACGTGGTCCTCATAGGATCATTATAGACCTTTCAGTGCCGCCTAAAGCGGCTCTTATGCCTTAATTTGCCATGTCAGTTACTTTGGCATACCAATGCAGAAGGTTCGGCTCCCCGGAGCTGGAGGTGCTGCGGTGGACTGGGGTTTGGGCGAGGGCTTCCCTCCTTGGGGCGCCGGAGGGGGGGGGGGGGCGGCCCAGAGCCTGGTTGGCGTCGCCCCGGTCCCGGGGACTTCCTGAAGGGAGTACTCTAGCCATGTATGCCATTGCCATGCGCTCCTTAGTGGGCTATGTCAACTGTTCAACGTTGTTCTGTGTTATTTTTCATTGCAGATGTTCACTGTACGCATTCTTGTGTATTTTTTCTTTGCACATAAAATTAATAAAAATATATAAATCTAAAATTCTAATCTACCCCCCATCCAGTCTTCCTTTGGTATAATAAAATCATCTACAGAAGAAAATAAAGTGAATAGATAAGATCTAGTGAGGTACATATGCTATGGTCCAACAATACTCACAATGTCTACTTTCGCAGCTGTTATTAGACCCGTGGTTGCCTTCACACCCAACTGGAGAAATTTTTTACCTGGGGACTCGGTGAAGCTAAGATGTGATTTGGGATCTGCCATACAAGGTGATCAGACGTATTACTGGTACAAAGATGGGAAAGTGCTAGATATTGCTCACCAGGAATTCACCCTTCCATCAGCTTCCCAGAGAGACGGCGGAGAGTACAAGTGCCGCACCAAATCCAGCTACATCAGTTATCCCACCAAGCTGGAAGTCAGCGATGGTAAGTGCACAGAAGTCCAAACGTGAATATCCCTCAACCTAGGAAGTTATCATTAGTGATGAGCAAATCCACTATAGGGATCTCTAGAATCTGTATAATCTGACTCTTACATGGGGTAATCCATCGTAGATTGCTAAGTGTAAGAAGGATCGTGAGCCGCTTTCAGTCTACATAACCGATCCCGATAAAAATATCTACCTCATGACAAAACACAATCATAAAAAGGTTTAGGTCAGATGCGCTGAATTCAAAATCAAATGGATTTCAAGGTGCCAGGCTTTATGAAAATCCAAAAAGAGTCAATGGGGGTTTTGAGGGGCATATATGAGGGCTCAGTTGCACTTATTTTTCAGTTTTTGGGTGGGCACCAATGTTCCCTCTAATTTTTTACTGTGCTAAGCAAATAAAAAAAATTCTGAGCGCAAACCTTTAGACCCACAGCATTGCCCCCAATCAACTCGCAGACTTTTAGACCCACAGCATTGCCCTCAATCAATGCAGAGTGCCCACAACATTGCCCCCAATCATTGCAGAGTGCCCACAGCATTGCCCCCAATCAATGCAGAGATGCCAGCGTTCCGCCCCGCGAGACCCGTGCACTTACCTCACGGTCACGGCAGCTTCTCTTCATTCCCGCGTCTCCTCAGTCCTCCCGCCTCCTCCTCGGCCAATGGCATGGGGTTTGCCTTTCGGCCAATCAGGAAGCGGGAGGACCCGCTCCCTGATTGGCCAGGAGGAGGATCCGTGTGACAATAGCGAATTTTCATTCACTATTGTCACACAATGGGCGGGCTCGGGCGCAGTGCTCTGCTCCCCGGCCGCCGTCATCTGCGACTGCGCGGTCTGAATGTGTGCTGCGCGGGGCCGTCAATTAGACTGCGCGTCCGCGCATGCGCGCAGCTTAAAGGAAACATTGGTGGGTACCCACGAATCTGATGACTTTCAAAGACTCTCGTGGTGAGATGTTCCTCAACCAGGGTCTCCAACATCCTTCATAAAGTTGTAATCATTGCTGGCCATAAACAGCTCGACCTTGCCAATTACCAAAACCCTTCATACCATTAAAGTAAAAACAAAGAATGGAGGGTGCACTGGCCTAGTGCATTATCCCACAGCATTTATTAGGAATAAAAGAGCATAATTTATACTCGCAAACACGTGGTTTAAAATCACCTATCAAGCTATTCAGCCATCCCAAAAGTCCCAGACTTGGCAGGCTCCACGGATCAGGGGGACCTCACCAGTATCCTAACTGGTTGACGCGTTTCGAAGGATAAATCTTCTTTATCAAGATCAAGCCATACTGGGCTGTCCAACGAGATGATACCAATCACTTTAGTAAAATTGTGGGAGATGATGCAAAATATTTATAGTCTACAGTGTTCACATTGTGTGCTGTGGTTTTTAACAAGGAGCCAGAATTGCCAGATGGCCGGTCCAGGGCTAATTATAGGAAATCGGATGGGATTGTTTTCCCAGTAAAGAAATTATTCTTGAAAACAAAATTTGCAAATATATTTACCCAATGGTTCCCATTTCAGGTCCCACCAATGAAACATATACACCTAGAACTTCAGGTATGTATTAAACTTGTTTTTAATTTACATCCAGTTATTGTGTTTTTATTGTTGAGAATGAATGAATCAGGGTAGGAGCGGGGGAGAAAGGAGGAGAAGAAAGAGGGGGGATAAGTCAATGAGAAGTGAGAAAGAGGGGAGAAAAAGAGAGTAGACAGAGAAGGCGGGCAGAAAGTGGGAGGAGTGGGTGAGAGAGGGGGCATAGAAGGAGAAGTAAGAGGGTAAGAAAGGGAAGAATGGTGTAGAGTAGGGGAAATGTTTTAGAGAAGGGGTAGAGCTGGGGGGAAGGGAGGTGAGGGTTAATGAGAGAGGGGGAGAGTAGGAGCAAAAGGGGGTGAAGAGTAAGGGAAGTGGGTGAGAGAGGGGGCAAAGAAGAAGGGGAAGTGAGAGAAGGCAAGAGAAAAAGTTGTAAAGAAGAGGAGGAACAAGAAGGATGTAGAGTAGGGGGAATAATTTAGAGAAGGGGACAGAGGTAGGGGAGGGAAGTGAGAGAAGGGATGAAGAGAGAGGGGGCAGATAAAAAGGGAAAGTGAGAGAAGGAAGAGATGGGAAGAAGTGGATGGAGAAGGGTGTAGAGTAGGTAGAATGGTTTAGAGAGAATGGTAGAGTGGAGGGGGTGCTAGTAAGAGAAGAAGAGATGATGAGAGAGGGGCAAAAGAGGAGGAAAAGGGAAAGAAGAACAGGGGGTGGGGGAGAGAAGGGGCAGAGAAGAAGGGGAAATGAGAGAAGGAAAGGGGAAGATACGGGCAGAAGGGGAGGCAAACTATGTAGAGTAGGGGGAATAAGGTGGCCATAAGTATTAATAATTTTGCTGCCTTGAGGTGCAATTGGACATTTCCTTCCTCCTTTCCTCTCTTATGTCACCCTTGGGGTGAATTTTCAGGCAAGAACTACGGAATCTAAAAAACGGAAACCTAAACAAGGCAACAAGCAACGCCAGGCTCTAAATACGACCAGTGACAGGGTCCACCAAAGCAATAACAGGATTTATTGTACTGAACTCTCACATCCTTGAAAGATCATGTGCTTGTATATCCACAATCGTGCAGAAGACACATTGATCTGAACTTTGCTTTCAAACATTGTTGCACGAACCTCCGCCAATATTAAGGATGACCAAGTAGATTCCGGATTGGGTTGAGTATGACACCTTTATAACAACCTCTTTTTCTATACCAAGGACCAAACAGTGGTCAAGGCTGAGTTGATCGCCACCATAATTGAAAAGGTATCTCCTGCTCATTAATGGCCATTATTTGTACAAAGGACTACGCTCTGCCATCAGGCATCCTTAAGAGAACCTCTTCTTTTTTGCCAAGGACCAAACAGAGGTCAAGGCTGTGTTGGCCTCTGCCATAATTGCAAAGGTATCTCCTGTTCGTTAATGGCCATCATTTGCACAAAGAACTGAGCTCTGCCATCAAGCATCTTGATGAGAACCTCCTCTTCTTTACCAAGGACCAAATGGTGGTCAAGGCTGAGTTTACCTCCACCATAATTGCAAAAGGTATCTCCTGCTCATTAATGGCCATCATTTGTACAAAAGATTGAGCTCTGCCATCAGGCATCCTCATGAGAACCTCTCCTTAGCCTTTGACTACCACGTAAAAGATATAGTGACCTCAAACATTCTTCAAATGTCTTCCATACCACGCTGTTGTTAGAAGCTTGGTAAAACAAATTCTTTGGACTTCAGTGAACAGGAAAAGTTTATCACTTTATCCACCATTGTGGAACAGAAGTACAAGAGCACAATACTTTATGGGAACGGCTATGCCCAGAGTAAGGCAGATATGGATTCTAAAAGGAGATGGAAGGTTCTTATGGTGAACGTGTCATCATAGAACTTTCATTGGTGGTACAAAATCAAACCATGCCCAATATTAGGACTCCCACCAAGCCATAGTGGCAAAATAATTATGGCAGCTATCCTGCTGTACAAATAGCAAAGAGAAGCTCTGAAGAGAGTGCACAATTATAAAATGTGTCAGTTTCCTGATTTGTACCACCAATAAAAGTTCCTTGATGGCCTTTACACCCACCATCTATTGGATCCATTACTAACTAGCTGTGGGCATATTCTTTCCCATAAAAAATGTCTCTTCTGTTCTACACTAAAGGACCTTTTACTGTCCCTGTGCTCAAGATGAGCATCCCATAGGCACAAGGACTTCTTCAGCTTTTCTCACAGACTAAAGCCTCGTACACACGCAACGAATTTCCGCCGACCGGTCGTCCATCTTTTGTCCAGAGTGGTGTCTGTTGGTTGGAATGTGCTCTAGACTGCACACAAATTTTCCCGCACGACAGAATTCTACTTCAGAAGTGATGTCATGTGTTGGATTGCTTTGTGTTCTTTCGTCTCTGAGCATGCCTAGTCTTGCTCATAAGATTTTTCCCTGTCAAAATCTGTACCGACTGCACGAAAATCGGACGTGTTTTGATGGAGGACAAACATTTTATAGCCTGCACACCAGGATTTTTTCAGCCGAAAAGTCGGAGTCGGTTGTCGGAAGCATCATACTAACAAGCTGAAAATCGGCAGATCGGACGTCGGACAAAAATTCCCAAACCGAATTTCGACTCGTGTGTGTGAGGGCTTAAGTTAGCACCTACTGGCATCTTTTGCCTTTGCATGCTTTTGGTGTCAGATTAGCACAATATGGCTACAGCCATAAATCGAACAATAATGCTTCATATATTACCAAAGAAACAGGTCTTCTTGAAAGCTTCCCCTTCCCCTCTACCCACCCACTGGTATTCACCTTTGCCAAGGTACACTGTTCACTCTGTCCATCTATATATCAAGTGCAGAACTCACAATATATAGCAATGGTGCTAATATAAATATTACTAATCGCATTATTAGGTTCTTGAAAGTCTCAAGTGTCAAAGTCCAAAGAATGTGAACACCTCCAAAGTGTCAGAGAAGTAAACTTGCGTACGTTATTCACACACCATCCACCAGTAGTGAACTCACAGCTTCTTACCAGAATAATTTGAACCCCATTAAACTGAGTGGTCAAAAAGCACTTGAACCACAAAGAGACCTTCCAGACCTCATTTGCACAGCCAGTTCAGCAAGGCCACTTTCACTGAGCCAAATCCACACCACTAGGGAGGCCCGTAACCATTCAACCTTCACATGTACTCCGCTTGTAAAAGGCATAATTGAACAACCTCATGGTGGATAAAAACCCCAACTATTTCTTTAATAAAGTTATTCACTTACATTGTGATAGAAAAGATAAGCATGTCATAAACACCAAATGCAAATTCCCGAAAAGCTTGCGTGGTCTATAGCTCGATGATGTCACACGTCACGTAGACTTAGCCCCAAGCGTTTCGTCATATAGTGACGTCATCAGGACTGTGCATATGTTGGAACTCTAGGTCTAAACCCTGATTGAAAGAGGAGTCCATCTTTCCTGTTAAACCCATAATTGGGTTGTCAGCAAGCCCCCATCCCACCCCCATACTGAGTCCAGGGGTTCTTCCCCTGTGGGCTCCTTTCATTTTTCTTTAAATTTGGCATGGCTGCGTGTGGCCCCTCTCGCGCAGCCTCATCATTCATTTACAGGATTTTATGAATGAAAAAACTACAAGTCCCTTCTGCCCTCACAGTAGAGGGACCCATTATGGAGCACAAGCGTGGTGGCGTCACCTCCCTCGTAGTCCATTGATACCGTATATGAAGGTCTGTACCCTAATACTGAACATCAACTAGAGGAAAAGTCTTCAGGATCCTGCACATTGCACCCGCCATCCACTTATCAAAGTTGCAAGCAAAAAAAAATGAATTAACCACTTAAGCCCCAGAAGATTTTACCCCCTTCCTGACCAGGCCCTATTTTGCGATTCGGCACTGCGTGATTTTAACGGACAATTGCGCAGTCGTGCAACGCTGCACCCAAACAAAATTGATGTCCTTTTTTTTTCCACAAATAGAGCTTTCTTTTGGTGGTATTTGATCACCTGTGCGATTTTTTATTTTTTGCGCTATAAACAAAAAAGAGCGACAATTTTGAAAAAAATAATATTTTTCAAATTTTTTTTATATGAAATTCTCAAAAAAAAAAAAAGTAAAAATCAAAATGTTTTAACATTTTAGACCAATTTGTTTTCTGCTACATATTTAAAAAAAAAAAAAAAAAAAAAAAAATCGCAAATCTCAAAAAGAGTTAAATTTAACTTCATGAAAAATGAGAGCGGGTAGGAGGTGGGGAGCGGGCGGGAGGAGGTGGGAGAGCGGGTGTTAGAGAGGGCGGGAGGAGGTGGGAGAGCGGGTGTTAGAGAGGGCGGGAGGAGGTGGGAGAGCGGGTGTTAGAGAGGGCGGCAGGATGGGGCTCCTCTCCCGCCGCCCATAAAAGTGATCCCGCAGCGAATCCGCCACTGGGACCACTTTTCTCTGAAAGAGGACCGTCAGCCCAGTAATCTGCTGCCATAACCCCAATATTTAACGTCAAAGTAGCGACGTAAAACTGGGGCGGGCGGTCCAGAAGTGGTTAAGGACACACCTCAGACCTTCCTTGAACCTCACACCGGCATACCCGACCAGGACAATCTCACAGCGTTACCCAGAGGAGCACACAGATGGACCTGAAGATCCTCCATTGGTGAAACAAGCCGGTGCGGTGTGGAGGAAAGGCAATACTTTATTTCAGAAAAATTCAATAAAATAAGAAATAAACATCTCTAACCAAAATTATATTTTTACATTTTTGTATTGTGTTTTCTTTAATGGAATTGTAACTTTCTGCCGATATAAAAATCGCTCGGTGACACAAAGGGGGTCACCACAACACACGGGTGACACCAGTCCATATTGTCCAGGACGCAGGCGGAGGATCCTTCTCACAGGTTGAGGAGCTTCTCATTGAGAGCAATCTGAGATTGGGTGAGGTTGGCCAGGTAAGTGACCATGAGCAGATCCTGCGGGGAAGGAAAGAGACAAGACAGTTAGAGGACGGCACACACCGACTTATTACAAAGCCTGCCACATTAATAGAAGAGAACCTGTCATTCTGTCCTAAAGCAGTGGTCTCCAAACTGTGGCCCGGGGGCCAAATACGGCCCTTTCTGTGCCTTTATCCAGCCCTTGCGGAATATTCCTCCCAATGATAGGAGACACTACACCAACAGACATCAACAATGGGCACTATTCTTCCCACTGATACCAATGATGGGACACTATTCCTCCCACTGACATCAATGATGGGGCACTATTCCTCCCACTGACACCAATGATGGGGCACTATTCCTCCCACTGACACCAATGATGGGGCACTATTCCTCCCACTGACACCAATGATGGGTCACTATTCCTCCCACTGACACCAATGATGGGTCACTATTCCTCCCACTGACACCAACGATGGGACACTATTCCTCCCACTGACACCAATGATGGGGCACTATTCCTCCCACTGACACCAATGATGGGTCACTATTCCTCCCACTGACACCAATGATGGGTCACTATTCCTCCCACTGACACCAACGATGGGTCACTATTCCTCCCACTGACACCGATGGGACACTATTCCTCCCCCTAGTACCAAATGTGGCAATGTTTACTCCCACTGATGCCAGGAAAATTTCCACTCTTGCTGGCCACTATCTGGCCCTCCTAAATTCTTAAGGACCATACATTGGTCCTTTGTTTAGAAAGTTTGGAGACCCCTGCCCTAGAGAAGGGGACCGACAGGACCCAGGCTGAAGACCAATTCCCCCGGCTGTATGGTGACAATAGACGGGAGGTGGCGCTAAGCTTATTAGATTGGTGATAAGCCTGCGCTTATCTGTGACTGCTGCCCTGTGCACAGGCTTATCTTCTCACCAATCTAACAAGCTTAGCGCCACCTCCTGGCTGGTATCACCATGAAGCGCGGGTTGGTCTTCAGCCTGGGTTCTGGTCTCCATTGTTGACTTTAAGAATCCAGTGGTCCAGTATACAGCACAAAGTTTACTTTGAGTGATAAGAGAATAGGGATGACAGAACCCGGGCTGAAGACCAACCCGCGCTTCATGGTGATACCGACCAGGAGGCACCAATCTAACAAGCTTAGCGCCACCTCCTGGCTGGTATCACCATGAAGTGTGGGTTGGTCTTCAGCCCTGGTCCTGTCATCCCTATTCTCTTATTACTCAAAAAGTAAACTCTGTGGACTCCAGTGATGACTTTTTAAGAATCCAGTGGTCCGGTATACAGCAGAAAGTTTACTTTTTGAGTGATAAGAGAGGAGGGACGACAGGACCTAGGCTGAAGACCAACTCGCGCTTCATGGTGATACCAGCCAGGAAGTGGATACCAGCCAGGACACCAACCACCTCCTGGCTGGTATCACCATGAAGCGCGAGTTGGTCTTCAGCCACGGTCCCGTCATCCCGATTCTCTCACTCAAAAAGTAAACTTTCTGCTGTATACCGGACCACTGGATTCTAAAAAAGTCATCACTGGAGTCCTCAGAGTTTACTTTTTGAGTGATAAGAGAGGAGGGACGACAGGACCGGGGCTGAAGACCAACCAGCGCTTAATGGTGATACCAGCCAGGAGGTCGCGCTAAGCTCGTTAGATTGGTTTCTCCTGGCTGGTGTCATCATGAAGCGCGGGTTGGTCTTCAGCCCGGTCCCGTCGTCCCTATTCTCTTATCACTCAAAAAGTAAACTTTCTGCTGTATAGCGGACCACTGGATTCTTAAGTCAATACTGGAGACCAGGACCCAGGCTGAAGACCAACCCGCCCTTCATGGTGATACCAGCCAGGAGTTGGTTGGTGTCCTGGCTGGTATCCACTTCCTGGTTGGTATCACCATGAAGCGCGGGTTGGTCTTCAGCCTGGGTCCTGTCGTCCCTATTCTCTTATCACTCAAAAAGTAAACTTTCTGCTGTATACCGGTCCACTGGATTCTAAAAAAGTCAACACTGGAGTCCACAGAGTTTACTTTTTGAGTGATGAGAGGAGGGAGGACAGGACTGGGGCTGAAGACCAACCCTTGCTTCGTGGTAATACCAGCCAGGAGGCACCAATCAAACAAGCTTAGCGCACCTCGTGGCTGGCATCACCATGAAGCCCAGGTTGGTCTTCAGCCCGGGTCCTGTCGTCTCTATTCTCTTATCACTCAAAAAGTGAACTCCAGTGTTGACTTCTTAAGAATCCAGTGGTCCGGTATACAGCAGAAATACGTAGATTATCCTCCCTGCCGGTACAGAACAAAAAGGAATACTCGGTACTTCAGGGTATGGGGGAAGCATGTCACTTACTCCCTTTCCTACCATGTGACAGCACTGGCAATTGCCAATTGGCTGCTCAGGTACCCACCACTGTTACATGGGGGTGGGCAAAGAGTCCTCAGCCCTGTGTAAGCTCTAAATGACAACTTGGAGCTTACACAAGACTGAGGCCTCTCTAACTGCCCCTATACGACAGGGGCGGGGACCTGAGGAGCCAATCAGCAAGCACCAGCACTGTTAAATGGTACGTGGAGCAGTAAAGCACATGCCCCCCCCCCCCCCATACCCCAAAGTACGAGGCATTTCTCTGAGCTCTGTAACAGCAGGCAAAGTGGGCAGATAGATGAACCGGTACCTTTGACAGCATATCATGTGCTGCCGGTTTGGGGCAGTTAGGTGAACCTGTTCAAAACAAACAAGTGGAAGGCCGCACACTGTCGCAAGGAACTCCAGAACTTTCAATAATCCATTATCCACAGAAAATACATCACAGCACCAGACTTCAGGAGATGTGTTGACGCGTTTCACGCCAAGCAGCGTTTCTTAGCGTGAAACACGTCGAAACGAGTGATTATACAGACAGAAGGGGAGCTTAGTTATATACACAATCACTTGTCACCGTTTCCCCCAAATCACTGTCTGGGTAAACCATACAGGAACAGACCAGACAGCTACTGGATGCAGAGAACATTGAACGCAATCTGAACACTCTCCACCAGGGGGAGCAATTCAGATCAACAGGCAGCAGCAATACTAAGCTGAAAGCAAAGGGTTACTTCAGTCATTATACACATTAGAAGTCCTTTTTCTGCATATCTGATTGGTTGCCATGTTTAACGTGGACTTTCCTCTTTCCAAAAAAGTGGTCGTGAACTTCAGACATGAAATATGAGCAAAGCATATCCCTCTATAGCAGGGGGTCTTCAAACTACGGCCCTCCAGCTGTCGTGGAACTACACTTCCCATGAGGCATTGTAAAACTCTGACATTCACAGACATGATGGGAGTTGTAGTTCCTGAACAACTGGAGGACCATCGTTTGGAGACCCCTGATCTATAGAGTGCACTTGTCTCAATCCAGAGCATTGTGATACACTCACCCGGGACAGAGGCTTTTGGAGGGGACTGCAGGCTAGCCTCTTGCCTACTGACCATGGGCCCTTGCTTTCAAGGGAACACTACTCTTTTGGAGGTGGGTGCCTGAGGGACCCTTGGGGTGTTTCTGATGCAGATTCGTGTCTCCTCATAACACTCAGACTCTTAAAGTCTAAGCCCAGGATCAATGTTAAGGGCCTAGATGGCACCTTACCAGCCATGACTGCTCAACACTGGGAAACTCATAGCAGATGTTCATCTTAACAGCTCAACCCACCTGTCTTTCACTCATTATTAATTGTGCTAATTAACTCGTCTATTGTCTGCTAGCAAATTACTGTGGTGATGTTTACACTTGTAATAATGTGTATTGTACTTTGTGAGCTTGATGCAGGATAGTCTGACCTAGAATGAGATCTCCGATTGTCCAGGTGGCTAGTTGTTTATTCAACAATGTTTCTAGAAATTGTTGCCTAATTTGACTAACACTTGGGTGATCCTCTATGATGGGATTAGCCACGAGTCCGCTTCTACCTCATTATCGAAACCATTGCGTGATTTTTTTGGTAAATATTTGGCTTTTTGATCATGTGGTCACTGGCCTACTTCTCAAAGTGTATAAAAACAGTTCCAGATTCTCATCTTAGCTATGGTCGGCTAGTCTTGGATGGTCAGCTATAATCATGTCCAGACTGAAGGAAGCAGTATACCGATGGAAGCCCTAAAGCTGGGTGCTGGGACGGTTCCATCACAAGCTGGAGGAAGCACCAAAGCTGGGTGCTGCGAGGGTTCCGTCACAAGCTGGAGGAAGCACCAAAGATGGGCGTTGGGACGGTTCCATCACAAGCTGGAGGAAGCACCAAAGCTGGGTGATGGGACGGTTCCATCACAAGCTGGAGGAAGCACCAAAGCTGGGTGCTGGGAGGGTTCCGTCACAAGCTGGAGGAAGCACCAGAGCTGGGTGCTCTGGGACGGTTCCATCACAAGCTGGAGGAAGCAGTATACTGACGGAAGCACCAAAGCTGGGTGCTGGGACGGTTCCCCAAAAACGTACATACTCTGGGAGTCTAGGCCCCGGATCCATGTTAAGGGCCTAGATGGCACCTTATTAGCCATGACTGCTAAACACTAGGAAACTCATAGCAGATGTTCATCTCATCAGCTCAACCCACTTGTCTTTCACCCATTATTAATTGTGCTAATTAACTCACCTATTGTCTGCTAGCAAATTACTGTGGTGATGTTTACACTTGTAATAATGTGTATTGTACTTTGTGAGCTTGATGCAGGATAGTCTGACCTAGAATGTTGTTTATTCAACAATGTTTCTAGAAATTGTTGCCTAATTTGACTAACACTTGGGTGATCCTCTATGATGGGATTAGCCATGAGTCCGCTTCTACCTCATTATCGAAACCATTGCGTGATTTTTTTGGTAAATATTTGGCTTTTTGATCATGTGGTCACTGGCCTACTTCTCAAAGTGTATAAAAACAGTTCCAGGATTGTCATGTAAGCTATGGTCGGCTAGTCTTGGATGGTCAGCTATAATCTATGTCCAGACTGGAGGAAGCAGTATACCGACGGAAGCACCGAAGCTGGGTGCTGGGACGGTTCCCCAAAACTTACAGACTCTGGGAGTCTAGGCCCTGGATCCATGTTAAGGGCCTAGATGGCACCTTATCAGACATGACTGCTAAACACTGGGAAACTCATAGCAGATGTTCATCTCATCAGCTAAACCCACCTGTCTTTCACTCATTATTAATTGTGCTAATTAACTCACCTATTGTCTGCTAGCAAACTACTGTGGTGATGTGTTTATACTTGTATTAAGGTGTATTGTACTTTGTGAGCTTGATGCGGGACAGTCTGACCTGGAATGAGATCTCCGATTGTCCAGGTGGCTAGTTGTTTATTCAACAATGTTTCTAGAAATTGTTTCCTAATTTGACTAACTCTTGGGGATCCTCTGATGGGATTAGCCATGAGTCAGCTCTACCTCATTATCTAAACCTTTGTGTGATGTTTTAGGTAAATATTTGGGTTTTTGATCATGTGGTCATGTGTATAAAAACAGTTCCAGATTCTCATCTTAGCTATGGTCGGCTAGTCTTGGATGGTCAGCTATAATCTATGTCCAGACTGGAGGAAGCACTATACCAAACAGAAGCACCAAAGCTGGGTGCTGGGACGGTTCCGTCACAAGCTGGAGGAAGCACCAAAGCTGGGTGCTGGGGCGGTTCTATCACAAGCTGGAGGAAGCACCAAAGCTGGGTGCTAGGACAGTACCGTCACAAGCTGGAGGAAGCAATATACTGACGGAAGCACCAAAGCTGGGTGCTGGGGACGGTTCTGTCACAAGCTGGAGGAAGCACCAAAGCTGGGCGCTGGGACGGTTCCGTCACAAGCTGGAGGAAGCACCAAAGCTGGGCGCTGGGACAGTTCCATCACAATCTGGAGGAAGCAATATACTGACGGAAGCACCGAAGCTGGGTGTTGGGACGTTCCCCAAAACGCAAAGGCTCTGGGAGTCTAGGCCCCGGATCCATGTTATGGACCTAGATGGCACCTTATCAGCCATGACTGCTAAATACTGGAAAACTCATAGCAGATGTTCATCTCAAACCACCTGTCAGTCATTAATAATTGTGCTAATTAACTCACCTATTGTCTGCTAGCAAACTACTGTGGTGATGTGTTTATACTTGTAATGTGTATTGTACTTTGTGAGCTTGATGAGGGATAGTCTGACCTGGAATGAGATCTCCGATTGTCCAGGTGGCTAGTTGTTTATTCAACAATGTTTCTAGAAATGGTTTTCTAATTTGACTAACTCTTGGGGGATCCTCTGATGGGATTAGCCATGAGTCAGATCTACCTCGTTATCTAAACCTTTGTGTGATGTTTTAGGTAAATATTTGGGTTTTTGATCATGTGGTCATGTGTATAAAAACAGTTCAAGATTCTCATCTAAGCTATGGTCGGCTAGTCTTGGATGGTCAGCTATAATCTATGTCCAGACTGGAGGAAGCACTATACCAACGGAAGCACCAAAGCTGGGTGCTGGGACGGTTCCGTCACAAGCTGGAGGAAGCACCAAAGCTGGGTGCTGGGACGGTTCCGTCACAAGCTGGAGGAAGCACCAAAGCTGGGTGCTGGGACGGTTCAGTCACAAGCTGGAGGACGCACCAAAGCTGGGCGCTGGGACGGTTCCGTCACAAGCTGGAGGAAGCACCAAAGCTGGGCGCTGGGACGGTTCCGTCACAAGCTGGAGGAAGCACCAAAGCTGGGCGCTGGGACGGTTCCGTCACAAGCTGGAGGAAGCACCAAAGCTGGGCGCTGGGACGGTTCCGTCACAGGCTGGAGGAAGCACCAAAGCTGGGCGCTGGGATGGTTCCGTCACAAGCTGGAGGAAGCACCAAAGCTGGGTGCTGGGACGGTTCTGTCACAAGCTGGAGGACGCACCAAAGCTGGGTGCTGGGGACGGTTCCGTCACAAGGTGGAGGAAGCACCAAAGCTGGGCGCTGGGACGGTTCCGTCACAAGGTGGAGGAAGCACCAAAGCTGGGAGCTGGGACAGTTCCGTCACAAACACTAAGTGTTATTTTTGCCTACCGCCTCCTTCCTCTGCTATCAGCCCGAGTCACATCTGACAAGTTTTCCTGACACCAAGAGAAAAAAGGTGACAGGGAAGGACCTCCAGGACAGAGCCTGTGATTGACAGCCCCAGCTCTGTGTGAAGGGGAGCGCTCCCCATCCCTCCAATCAGCTCTTCTCACTAATCTCTGCATAGTGTAACTTCAGCTCCCCGCCCCCTGCTTTTCAGAGCTGAGAGATCCTGTGTAAATTCTGCCCTTTGAACGGATGTAGAGAAGAGAAGGCTGCAGATAAACAGGTACAACTTATATAGGAGGATTTGTTTCATCTCTGTGTATCACCTGAGGCCAGTCACTTCACTATGTATATGGAAGGGTTTACAACCAATAAGTCCTGCACAGTACCTCCAGTGTAAGGACCGGCATTGATCCCTCTGTCATAGACTTACATTAATGTTGCTGTTGAGCATTGCCTCAAAGTCCTCCGGGCTGATCTTGGGAACTTGGTTCACCAGGTCCATCAGGAACCTTCCCACAGTGTTGTCCGCTGTGATTTTACCGGACTGAAATATCAAACGCAATCAGGTAAGTACCCTCGATAATACGGAACCGGAAATAACTGGTTACACTATAAGGGTGGAGACCCAATAAAATGGTGGATCCACCCCAAACTCAAGGTACCCACCAGCACATCTTCCGCATACTGCAGCACGGTGGCCAGAGAATCCAGCAGGCGCGTGCCCACGGATCCCACCTGCTCGAGGTCGGTGGTCAGGCCGATGGAGCGGTTGGGGTTGAAGCAGGTTTTGGTAATCAGATCGACTGAAATGAAGAGAGAATTAGTGAGAGAAGACGAGGTTCACCGTCCAGTAAAATGTCACAAATATCACATTTTTAAAGTGACAATCAAAGCTGACATTGTTCTCCCCCCCCCTCTCTCCCCATTGTTCTCCCCCCCCCTCTCTCCCCATTGTTCTCCATCTCCCTCTCTCCCCATTGTTCCCCCCCCCCTCTCTCCCCATTGTTCTCCCCCCCCCTCTCTCCCCATTGTTCTCCCCCCCCTCTCTCCCCATTGTTCTCCATCTCCCTCTCCCCATTGTTCTCCATCTCCCTCTCTCCCCATTGTTCTCCCCCCCCCCTCTCTCCCCATTGTTCTCCATCTCCCTCTCCCCATTGTTCTCCATCTCCCTCTCCCCATTGTTCTCCCCCCCCCCTCTCTCCCCATTGTTCTCCCCCCCCCTCTCTCCCCATTGTTCTCCCCCCCCTCTCTCCCCATTGTTCTCCCCCCCCCTCTCTCCCCATTGTTCTCCCCCCCCTCTCTCCCCATTGTTCTCCCCCCCCCTCTCTCCCCATTGTTCCCCCCCCCTCTCCCCATTGTTCTCCCCCCCTCTCCCCATTGTTCTCCCCCCCTCTCCCCATTGTTCTCCCCCCCTCTCCCCATTGTTCTCCCCCCCTCTTGCCCCTATTAGACCCCAAATCTCTAAATCTCTCCTCTGGACCTCCTCTGCAGCTGATCAGACTGGTCGCTTCCAGTTTCCAGGGTTCTCCTGGGCACCTCGATGGGACCAGAGAGCCCGGGAGAGGTGGCGGGGGGGGGGGGGTGACGAGACCTCCTCCCGCCACCTGCAGAAATGATTGAGTGGCTAATTAGCCTCTCAGATCCCTTCTGCATTATAGAGAATCGTCGGCTGAAAATAATGATACCGGGATGATGCCTATAGGGGCACCTACCCTCCCAGTATACCCACCGAACCCCCCAAGGGGCACCCACCCTCCCAGTATACCCACCGAACCCCCCAAGGGGCACCCACCCTCCCAGTATACCCACCGAACCCCCCCAAGGGGCACCCACCCTCCCAGTATACCCACCGAACCCCCCCAAGGGGCACCCACCCTCCCAGTATACCCACCGAACCCCCCCAAGGGGCACCCACCCTCCCAGTATACCCACCGAACCCCCCCAAGGGGCACCCGCCCTCCCAGTATACCCACTGAACCCCCCCAAGGGGCACCCGCCCTCCCAGTATACCCACTGAACTCCAAGGATGTACAGGAATGCATATTTGGGGGAAATGGTTAATCAGCACAATGGGGGGGGGGGGGGTTGCTAATCCAAAGATTCTCCATTGGTGTCTCACCTCCGATCCTCTCCGTGTCATAGTAGATGTTTTGTACGGTCAGTGGAGTGAACATCACCCCCATCGTTTTACCGGGAACACCCATTGGAGTGCTGCAAAACGGAGGGAGAAAAAAAAATCAATGTTAAAAAAAAAAAAAAATAACAGAAAAATAAAATATAATGAATATAAAATATAATTGATCTTAAATAATAGTTAAAAAAAAAAAAAAATATATATATATATATATATATATATATATATATATATATATATATATATATATATATATATATAATTTTTTTTTTAATTATTGAGTATATGAAATATTAAGTTTTTATTAATATTTTATATATATATATATATATATATATATATATATATATATATATATATATATATATATATATATAAAATATTAATAAAAACTCAATATTTCATATACTCAATAATTAAAAAAAAAATTATATATATATATATATATATATATATATTTATTTATTTATTTTTTTAAATATTGAGTATATAAAATATTGAGTTTTTATTAATGTTTAATATATATATATATATATATATATATATATATATATATATATATATATATATATATATATATATATATATAAATAAAATAAAAATAAACCCAATTCAATATTAAAAAAAAAAAAAAAAAAGTTATAAAAAATATATAAAAAAAAAAATAAAAAAAATGAATGTTACTAACACTAATAACGCAACTCAATGTAAAAAGAAAAAAAAAAAAGAAAATAATTCAAAATTAAAAAAAAAACTATAAACAAATATAAAATAAATAAAAATCCACAATTTATTATTAGCCCCCTTTTCGCGTTTAAGGGTATTAAAGTGGAAGTGTTTTCAGCCAAGGAAGTTCACATCTTGTCCTACTCCTGATGATCACAGCGATACCTCACATGTGAATGTTTTTACCCCTAGTACAGCCCGGAAACAATACTGCACATTTACCCCCATAATTTCTTTTTATCCTCCCTCCACCTTTAAAACCATTCCTGATTTGGAGGTGGTCCCATTGTTGCCCATCTAGAGCACCAATCGCTCATACTGTTGGCGGGAAGGGGTGACCTCTTGCCAACCCGCTGACCCTACATATACTGTGAGCGGGCAGCATAGCGACATACCCGTCCCTCGGGGTGTACTTCCTTATTAGGCCGCGCTCATGCGCCCACCCCCTGCTGTGATTGGACATGGCAAGAGTTTATCAGCAGATTTCAGGCAAAGGCTGTAGCCAATCACAGCACAGGGTTCTGTGCTGACACACTCAGGGCCCTGTACAGACAGCAATCTCACTGTTTCGTCTCCCTGAAATCCCTGAGTTAGTACAGTATTATCACTGATCTCTGTATTAGTGTCACCGGTGATATCAGTGGCAGTTGGAATCCTTCCCAGCCAGTGTTAGTACAGTATTATCACTGATCTCTGTATTAGTGTCACCGGTGATATCAGTGGCAGTTGGAATCCCTCCCAGCCAGTGTTGTTAGTACAGTATTATCACTGATCTCTGTATTACTGTCACTGGTGATATCAGTGGCAGTTGGAATCCTTCCCAGCCAGTGTTAGCACAGTATTATCACTGATCTCTATATTAGTGTCACTTGGGATATCAGTGGCAGTTGGAATCCCTCCCAGCCAGTGTTGTTAGTACAGTATTATCACTGATCTCTGTATTACCGTCACTGGGGATATCAGTGGCAGTTGGAATCCCTCCCAGTCAGTGGCAGTTAGTACAGTATTATCACTGATCTCTGTATTACTGTCACCGGTGATATCAGTGGCAGTTGGAATCCTTCCCAGCCAGTGTTAGTACAGTATTATCACTGATCTCTGTATTAGTGTCACCGGTGATATCAGTGGCAGTTGGAATCCCTCCCAGCCAGTGTTGTTAGTACAGTATTATCACTGATCTCTGCATTAGTGTCACTGGTGATATCAGTGGCAGTTGGAATCCCTCCCAGACAGTGTTAGTACAGTATTATCACTGATCTCTGTATTAGTGTCACTGGTGATATCAGTGGCAGTTGGAATCCCTCCCAGCCAGTGTTGTTAGTACAGTATAATCACTGATCTCTGCATTAGTGTCACTGGTGATATCAGTGGCAGTTGGAATCCCTCCCAGCCAGTGTTGTTAGTACAGTATTATCACTGATCTCTGCATTAGTGTCACTGGTGATATCAGTGGCAGTTGGAATCCCTCCCAGCCAGTGTTAGTACAGTATTATCACTGATCTCAGTATTAGTGTCACTGGTGATATCAGTGGCAGTTGGAATCCTTCCCAGCCAGTGTCAGTTAGTACCCGCCACTCTATCATAGTCCCACCTTAAGTCACTGATATAGAATGAAAATGGAAAGATTTTATTGATTGTGGTAAAGACGGCTGGGGATGGGAGATAAAGGGATGAGAGTGCCCCCCTCCCCCCCCCCCATTACCTGATATAGGCTTTGATGTTCATGCGGCCCCCCTGCAGGCTGGTGTCTACAGTCAGGTGGATGGGATTGGTGGCCTCCCGGCTGTAATACTCGTGGATGAGTACGGAATGTTCGGTGATGTCATTTCCTGTGGCGTACCTGCGGGGAGGAAGTCAGTTATAAATTCCATATGGGCCCAATGGTGGTCAAACCCCGCCTCCATCTTCAGGGGGAACTCCACCCATAAACACCCCGCCTCCATCTTCAGGGGAGAACTCCACCCATAAACACCCCGCCTCCATCTTCAGGGGGAACTCCACCCATAAACACCCCGCCTCCATCTTCAGGGGGAACTCCGCCCATACACACCCCGCCTCCATCTTCAGGGGGAACTCCGCCCATACACACCCCGCCTCCATCTTCAGGGGGAACTCCGCCCATACACACCCCGCCTCCATCTTCAGGGGGAACTCCGCCCATACACACCCCGCCTCCATCTTCAGGAGAGAACTCCACCCATACACACCCCGCCTCCATCTTCAGGGGGAACTCCACCCATACACACCCCGCCTCCATCTTCAGGGGGAACTCCACCCATACACACCCCGCCTCCATCTTCAGGGGGAACTCCACCCATACACACCCCGCCTCCATCTTCAGGGGGAACTCCACCCATACAAACCCCGCCTCCATCTTCAGGGGGAACTCCGCCCATACAAACCCCGCCTCCATCTTCAGGGGGAACTCCGCCCATACACACCCCGCCTCCATCTTCAGGGGGAACTCCGCCCATACACACCCCGCCTCCATCTTCAGGGGGAACTCCGCCCATACACACCCGCCTCCATCTTCAGGGGAGAACTCCACCCATACACACCCCGCCTCCATCTTCAGGGGGAACTCCACCCATACACACCCCGCCTCCATCTTCAGGGGGAACTCCACCCATACACACCCCGCCTCCATCTTCAGGGGGAACTCCACTCATACACACCCCGCCTCCATCTTCAGGGGGAACTCCACCCATACACACCCCGCCTCCATCTTAAGGGGGAACTCCACCCATACACACCCCGCCTCCATCTTCAGGGGGGGAACTCCACCCATACACACCCCATGCAGCACCGCTATTAGATCATTTCTACACATCACTCCATCTAAAACTGGTGGGCTCAGCCAATCACTGGCTTCCTTTACTTCTCAAGAACCCGCCCCCACCAAGTCTCACTCGCTCCGGAAATAAATATTGATAAAGAAGGGGAGGAGTAGATGTGACAGATGGGCGGGGCCAGAGGAATCGTGGTTAAGCCGGCCAATGCACCACACAAATCAGATTGTAGAACCTCCGGCAGAGGTCAGCGTTAGCGGACACATTGCTATTGGATGGGCGGCCAATGGGATGGTTCCTATACTGGCCATCCAATCAGGGGGAGTCGCGCTCGAATCATCCAATCAGAGGGGGAGTCGCGCTCATTCATCCATCCAATCAGAGGGGGAGTCGCGCTCATTCATCCAATCAGAGAAGGTAGAAGATGATCTCACCAGCCCATGATCTGCTCAGTGGAGGTGACTTTCTTGTGAAGCTCGTACATATTTTTGGCAAATTCCATGTCCACCGCCACCTGCAGAGATCAGAGAGACGTCACATACAGAGGAAGAGGGGGTAAGGGGGGGGATGAGAATGATGGGGGAGGGGGGCATACCTCGTCCTCGGACTCATTGTGTGGGACGGAGAAGCAGTTGGTGATCTCCACTGAATGTTTATCCGTCGTTCCTGAAAAACAAACGCAACGTCCCATGGTCAGCACACCAACGTCCCATGGTCAGCACACCAACGTCCCATGGTCAGCACCCCAACGTCCCATGGTCAGCACACCAACGTCCCATGGTCAGCACACCAACGTCCCATGGTCAGCACACCAACGTCCCATGGTCAGCACACCAACGTCCCATGGTCAGCACACCAACGTCCCATGGTCAGCACCCCAACGTCCCATGGTCAGCACACCAACGTCCCATGGTCAGCACACCAACGTCCCATGGTCAGCACACCAACGTCCCATGGTCAGCACACCAACGTCCCATGGTCAGCACACAGAGGTCACATCCCTTGTGATAGGATGGGCCATTAAAGGTCCTTTTTATGGAGAGATCCAGGATCTACAGTGAGGGGACCTATTTCAAAAAAGATATAAATTAATTTGCATTTTAATGATTGAAATAAATATTTGACCCCTTCGCAAAACATGACTTAGTACTCGGTGGAGAAACCCTTGATGGCAATCACGGAGGTCAGACGTTTCTTGATGTTGGCCTCCAGGTTTGCACACATCTCAGGAGGGATTTTGTCCCACTCCTCTTTGCAGATCCTCTCCAAGTCATTAAGGTTTGGAGGCTGACGTTTGGTAACTCGAATCTTCATCTCCCTCCACATATTTTCTATGGGATTGAGGTCTAGGCCACTCCAGGACCTTAATGTGCTTCTTATTGATCCGCTCCTTTGTTGCCTTGGCCGTGTGTTTTGGGTCATTGTCCCATTTTCAAAGCCCTGGCTGAGGGAAGGAGGTTCTCACCCAAGATTTGATGGTACATGGCCCCGTCCATCGTCTCTTTGATGCGGTGAAGTTGTCCTGTCCTCTTAGCATAAAAAAACACCCCCAAAGCCTAATGTTTGCACCTCCATGTGTGACGGTGGGGGATGGTCTTCTTGGGGTCATCGGCAGTGTTCCTCCTCCTCCAAACACTGTGAGTTGAGTTGATGCCAAAGAGCTTGATTTTGGTCTCAACACTTTCACCCAGTTCTCCTCTGAATCATTGAGATGTTCATTAGCAATCTTCAGAGGGGCCTGAATATGGGCTTTCTCCAGCAGGGGGCGCTGCAGGATTTCTGTCCTTCACGGCGTTCTGTGTTACCAATTGTTTTCTTGGTGACGATGGTCCCAGCTGAGATCATTGAGAAGATTCTCCCGATTTCTCACCGTTCTCCATCATTGAACCTCCACGAGGTGAGATCTTCCATGGAGCCCCAGACTGAGGGAGACTGACAGTTATTTTGTGTTTCTTCGCACCAACTGTTGTCACCTCCCACCAAGCTGCTTGGCGATGGTCTTGTAGCCCATTCCAGCCTTGTGTAGGTCTCCAATCTTCTCCCTGACATCCTTGGACAGCTCTTTGGTCTTGGCCATGGTGGAGAGATTGGAATCTGATTGGTTGCTTCTGAGGACAGGTGTCTTCTATACAGGTAACAAGCTGAGATTAGGAGCACTCCCTATAAGAGAATCCTCCTAATCTCAGCTTGTTACCTGGATAGAAGACACCTGGGAGGCAGAAATCTCACTGATTGTTTGGGGATCAAATACTTATTTCACTCAATAAAATGTAAATCAATTTATAACTTTTCTGAAATGCGTTTTTCTGGATATTTTTGTTGTTATTCCGTCTCTCACTGGTAAAATAAACCGACCAATAAAATTACAGACTGATTGTTTCTTTGTCAGTGGGCAAACCTACAAAATCAGCAGGGGGGGGGGGGGGCAAATACTTCCCCCCCCCCCCACTGTATTCGATCTCTGACCTCTCCTCCGGCTTCAAATGCACCAAAACACAAAGAGATACAACAGGGCCAAATGTACTGCAGGGGCCCCAGAATATGATCAGTACAGTACAGCCCCCCCCCCCCCATATGATCAGTAAAGTACAGAGCACCCCCCCCCCCATATCATCAGCACAGTACAGGGCCCCCCCATATGATCAGTACAGTACAGAGGCCCCCCATATCAGTACAGTACAGACCCCTCCCCCAATATGTACAGTACAGGGCCCCCCCCCATATGATCAGTAAAGGGCCCCCCCCCATATGATCAGTAAAGGGCCCCCCCCCATATGATCAGTAAAGGGCCCCCCCCATATGATCAGTAAAGGGCCCCCCCCCCATATGATCAGTAAAGTACAGAGCACCCCCCCCCATATCATCAGCACAGTACAGGGCCCCCCCATATGATCAGTACAGGGCCCCCCCCCCATATGATCAGTAAAGGGCCCCCCCCCATATGATCAGTAAAGGGCCCCCCCCATATGATCAGTAAAGTACAGAGCACCCCCCCATATCATCAGCACAGTACAGGGCCCCCCCATATGATCAGTACAGTACAGGGGCCCCCCCATATCAGTACAGTACAGACCCCTCCCCCAATATGTACAGTACAGGGCCCCCCCATATGATCAGTACAGTACAGGGCCCCCCCCCCATATAAGTACAGGGCCCCCCCCCCCATATCAGTACAGGGCCCCCCCCCCCATATCAGTACAGGGCCCCCCCATTTGATCAGTACAGCCCCCCAATATGATCAGTACAGAGCCCCCCCATATCAGTACAGCCCCCCCCCCCCATATGATCAGTACAGGCCCCCCCCCATATGATCAGTACAGGCCCCCCCCATATGATCAGTACAGCCTCCCCCCCCATATGATCAGTACAGCCTCCTCCCCCCCCCATATGATCAGTAAAGGGCCCCCCCATATGATCAGTAAAGTACAGAGCACCCCCCCCATATCATCAGCACAGTACAGGGGCCCCCCCATATCAGTACAGTACAGACCCCTCCCCCAATATGTACAGTACAGGGCCCCCCCATATGATCAGTACAGTACAGGCCCCCCCCCCCAATATGTACAGTACAGTACAGGGCCCCCCCACCATATCAGTACAGGGCCCCCCCATTTGATCAGTACAGCCCCCCAATATGATCAGTACAGAGCCCCCCCCCCCCCCCCCATATGATCAGTACAGCCTCCCCCCCCCATATGATCAGTACAGCCTCCCCCCCCCATATGATCAGTACAGCCTCCCCCCCCCATATGATCAGTACAGTACAGGGGCCCCCCCATATCAGTACAGTACAGACCCCTCCCCCAATATGTACAGTACAGGGCCCCCCCCCATATGATCAGTACAGCCTCCCCCCCCCCATATGATCAGTACAGTACAGGGCCCCCCCCCCCATATGATCAGTACAGTACAGAGCCCCCCCATATGATCAGTACAGTACAGGGCCCCCCCATATGATCAGTACAGTACAGGGCACCCCCATATGATCAGTACAGAGCCCCCCCCCTCCCCCACACGCAGGGCACACATGTGATGTGATGAGACAATGTCCTCCCCTCCCCCTCACCCAGCAGAGTTCCGATCACCCGGATCGCCCCCTCGTTCCTCCGCTCATAGCTGTCCACTATGGAGGCCAAAACCACCGGGTGAACCTTCACCGCCGGCCCGTTCAGAGCCACCGGAGCCCCGGAACTCGTCCCCGGAGCCGCCATCACTGTGTGCCGGAGAAAGAGAGAGAGAGGGGGCGGAGCCGGGACACGTCACACTAAGCGCCGGCCCGGGGATTGGACGGAGAGGGGAGGAGGCTGCGCGCGCCGCTCTGTGTCAGCCCTGAGCTGTGATTGGCTGGAGATGGAGAAGAGTTTTTCTATGGAGAGATACAATGTGTCCGATCTGATCACTGCTAATACCACGCTGACCGTATATGGAATGGGGCAGCGCCCTCTGGTGGGTAATAAGTATATATAAGAAAATGAGAGATCTCGACTTTTACCTGTAGATGGCTCCATAGCTCAGGGGTTAGAGCACTGGTCTTGTAAACCAGGGGTCGCGAGTTCAAATCTCGCTGGGGCCTTCACCCTTTTATATCATCCTAGAGGGAGGGGAAATTAGAGTGTGAGCTCCTGAGATCACCGAGATCGCTGTGTGTATGTCACAATCGTCCAATCGCTGTGTTTTGGAACGCGGTACGCCTGTTACCGGAGCTTTGGGGGTGGGGTTTGCCTGTGATGACATCACAAGTGCGGCACAATTCCGAAACGCGTCGCTCCTTCAACTTGTCTGACATTCCGGAAAAAAACGCCGCGCCCACCGCCCATAGACTCCGCCCCCTTCACTGGATGGTCAGCTTGTCCCACATTCCAGTAATAAACGCAGCCTGACGCCGCGCCCACCAACCATAGACTCCGCCCCTTCACTGGAACCTGAGACTCCTCCTACCAGGGTGACACCATCAGAAGGGTGGGGGTTGATGGATGACATCATGGGGAGAGGAGGGGCTGGGGGGGGCACCATGTTTCACCATAGAGGTGAATGACCTTTTAGATCTTTCGTATTTTTCGACTAAGACATCCAATCCCAATACAGATCCATTAAACGATCGTTTCTAATCGATTGTCTCTGATCAGGTGGCCATACACCTAACAATCCGATCGAACGATCCTTCACAGGAGGCATCCAATGCCCTTTGAGGTCTTTCATATTTGTGTATTGGACAACCAATCCCAATACTGATCCATTCAACGATCGTTTCTAATCGATCGTCTCTGATCAGGTGGCCGTTCACCTAACAATCCGATCGAACGATCCTTCATAGATCACTATGATTATCGGTGTATGGGGCATCCAATGACCTTTTATACCTTTTCTATTTGTGCGTCGGACAACCAATCCCAATACAAATCGATTTATCGATCGTTTCTGATCGATTGTCTCTGATTGTGTGCCAATACACCTAACAATGGAACCCAACGATCCTTCTTTACAAATCAATCCAATATGATTGATAAGTGTATGGCGCATCAAATGTCCTTTTAGATCTTTTGCATTTGTGCATCGGACAACCAATCCCACTTCAACGATCGTTTCTAATCGATTGCCTCTGATTGTGTGCCCATACACCTAACAATCCGATCCAACGATCCTTCACAGGGCGCATCGAATTCCCTTTTAGATCTTTCATATTTGGGCGTCGGACAACCAATCCCAATGCAAATAAATTCAATGATCGTTTCTAATCGATTGTCTCTGATCAATCTGATCAAACAATCGTTCACAGATCAATCCAGACGCGGATCGATATGATTGATAAGTATTTAGCGAATCGAATGACCTTTCAGATCTTTCGTATTTGCACGTCGGACAACCAATCCCAATACTGATCCACGAACGATCGTTTCTAATCAATTGTCTCTAAATGGGTGGTCATACACCTAACAATCCGATCGAACGATATTCCACAGATCAATCCAGACAACAAATCCAATCACAGGAAAGCCGATCGATATGATTGATAAGTGTATGGCACATCGAATGCCCTTTTAGATCTTTCGTATTTGAGCGTCGGACAACCAATCCCAATACAAATAAATTCAACGATCGTTTCTAATCGATTGTCTCAGATCAATCTGATCGAACAATCCTTCACAGATCAAACCAGATACCGATCGATATGATTGATAAGTATTTAGCACATCGAATGACCTTTCAGATCTTTCGTATTTGTGCATCAGACAATCAATCCCAATACTGATCCACTGAACGATCGTTTCTAATCGATTACCTCTAATTGTGTGCCCATACACCTAACAATCTGATCGAACGATCCTTTACAGATCAATCCGGATGCCAAATCCAATCACAGGAAAGCCGATCGACATGATTGATAAGTGTATGGCGCATTGAATGACCTTTTAGATCTTTCGTATTTTTGCTTCGGACAACCAATCCCAATGCAAATCAATTGAACGATCGTTTATAATCGATTGTCTCTGATTGTGTGCCCATACACCTAACAATCCGATCGAACGATCCTTCACAGGACGCATCGAATTCCCTTTTAGATATTACATATTTGTGCGTTGGACAACCAATCCCAATACAAATAAATTCAACAATCGTTTCTAATCGATTGTCTCTGATCAATCTGATCGAACGATCCTTCACAGATCAATCCAGATAACGATCGATATGATTGATAAGTATTTAGCGCATCGAATGACCTTTCAGATTGTTTGTATTTGCACGTTGGACAACCAATACTGATCCACTGAACGATCGTTTATAATCGATTGCCTCTAATTGTGTGCCCATACACCTAACAATCTGATGGAACGATCCTTTACAGATCAATCCGGATGCCAAATCCAATCACGGGAAAGCCGATCGATATGATTGATAAGTGCATCGCAGATCGAATGCCCTTTTAGATCTTCTTTTTTGAAACAAGACAACCGATCCCAATACAAATCGACTCAGCGATCGTTTAATTATCTTTGCCCAGGTGGGAACGCACATACCAATCCGATCCAACGATCGTTCAATTGTCTCTCCCCAGGTGGCCACTCACATACCAATCCGATCCAACGATCGTTTAATTGTCTCTGCCTAGGTGGCCACTCACATACCAATCCGATCCAACAATCGTTTAATTGTCTCTGCCCAGGTGGCCACGCACATACAAATCCGATCCAACGATCGTTCTATTGTCTCTCCCCAGGTGGCCACGCACATACCAATCCGATCCAACGATGGTTTAATTGTCTCTGCCCAGGTGGCTACGCACATACCAATCCGATCCAACGATCGTTCTATTGTCTCTCCCCAGGTGGCCACGCCTATACCAATCCGATCCAACGATCGTTTAATTGTCTCTCCCCAGGTGGCCACGCACATACAAATGCGATCCAACGATCGTTTAATTGTCTCTGCCCAGGTGGCCACGCACATACCAATCTGATCCAACGATCGTTTAATTGTCTCTCCCAGGTGGCCACTCACATACCAATCTGATCCAACGATCGTTTAATTGTCTCTCCCAGGTGGCCACTCACATACCAATCCGATCCAACGATCGTTCAATTGTCTCTCCCAGGTGGCCACTCACATACCAATCCGATCCAACAATCGTTCAATTGTCTCTGCCCAGGTGGCCACTCACATACCAATCTGATCCAACGATCGTTTAATTGTCTCTCCCAGGTGGCCACTCACATACCAATCTGATCCAACGATCGTTTAATTGTCTCTCCCAGGTGGCCACTCACATACCAATCCGATCCAACGATCGTTCAATTGTCTCTCCCAGGTGGCCACTCACATACCAATCCGATCCAACGATCGTTTAATTGTCTCTGCCCAGGTAGCCACGCACATACCAATCCGATCCAACGATCGTTTAATTGTCTCTGCCCAGGTAGCCACGCACATACCAATCCGATCCAACGATCGTTCACAGATCAATCCAGACGCCAAATCCAATCACGGGAAAGCCGATCGATATGATTGATAAATGTATCGCAGATCGAATGACCTTTTAGATCTTCTTTTTTTAAACAAGACAACCGATCCCAATACAAATTGATCCATCGATCGTTTAATTGTCTCTCCCCAGGTGGCCACTCACATACCCATCCGATCCAACGATCGTTTAATTGTCTCTCCCCAGGTGGCCACTCACATACCAATCCGATCCAACGATCGTTTGTCTCTGCCCAGGTGGCCACTCACATACCAATCCGATCCAATAGTAGAAAATCAGATCGATCGATCTGATTGTTAGGCGTATCGATTGATCTTTTCCGATCGTCTTTTTCTCCTGGACAATAAACTGATCGACAATACGATTGTATATAAAATCGCCACCATTCAATCGATCCCCTATCTGTTACAATGTCCTCTATAATAAAGTTACAATGCAGATTGCTGATCTCTGATTGGAGGAAGATAAATGTTTGGCCACACCCAGGTACAGAGCACTGAGCTTCCCATTCATCCCACCATCAGCCAATCAGCAGCAGTGGGAGGGGGATGTGAGTGGCAGCTCTGGCCCCACCTCCCCTGGTGACCGTTGCCTGGTAACAGGAGAGTACACAGATAGAGGAGAAGGGAGAAACATGGCCACACACTACAGTGCCAATCAGGTACATCGATCGCCTCCGCCGCCTGTACAATCGTCTCTGTATGTGGGGGTGTCTGTGGGGGGAGGGCATACAGGGGTGGGGGAGGGGAATTTAAGAGAAAGGGTGCTCATGAATGATCACTGCGAGGGATTGGGGGGGCTGAGTGTAGAACGATCGCCTCAAGGCTGGCAGTGCGGGACAACGCATGCGATTCGGATCGGAGTCGCACCCAATTCATTTTGAATGGGTTCAATTCGCACTGCGCCGCACCAAAAAGGTGCCAGCGGTTTTTTTTGGGGGGGGGTTCTTTTTTTTGGGGGGGGTCTTTTTTTTGGGGGGGGTTCTTTTTTTTTTTTTTTGCCGCTGCATTGGATGCAGATCGCATCTGATTCTCGAAATCGCACTGTGTTTTCGGGGTGTCATCGATTAAACATGGACAGCGGCGGGAGATCGCATGACGGAAGTGCGATTCCAGCGCTCAGGATTGGCTGCGTACATGGGAAGGATCCGCCCACTTCTATAGGTTCAGCCGGTCACATACACTATATATTCTGTATATATATATATATATATATATATACACTATATTACCAAAAGTATTGGGACGCCGGCCTTTACTCACACATGAACTTTAATGACCTCCCAGTCTTAGTCCGTAGGGTTCAATATTGAGTTGGCTCCGCCCTTTGCAGCTATAACAGCTTCAACTCTTCTGGGAAGGCCGTCCACAAGGTTTAGGAGTGTCTATGGGAATGTTTCACCATTCTTCCAGAAGAGCATTTGTGAGGTCAGGTACTGATGTTGGATGAGAAGGCCTGGCTTACAGTCTCTGCTCATAGGTGTTCTATCGGGTTGAGGTCAGGACTCTGTGCAGGCCAATCAAGTTCCTCCACCCCAAACTCACTCATCCATGTCTTTATGGACCTTGCTTTGTGCACATTTGGTGGAGGGGGGATTATGGTGTGGGGTTGTTTTTCAGGGATTGGCCTCTTAGTTCCATTGAAGGGAACTCTTAAGGCGTCAGCACACCAAGACATTTTGGACGATTTCATGGCCCCAACTTTGTGGGAGGAGTTTGGGGATGGCCCCTCCCTGTTCCAACATGACTGCACACCACTGCACAGAGCAAGGTCCATAAAGACATGGATGAGCGAGTTTGGGGTGGAGGAAGTTGACTGGCCTGCACAGAGTCCTGACCTCAACCCCATAGGACACCTTTGGGATGAATTAGAGCGGAGACTGCGAGCCAGGCCTTCTCGTCCAACATCAATGCCTGACCTCACAAATGCACTTCTGGAAGAATGGTCAAACATTCCCATAGACACTCCTAAACCTTGTGGACAGCCTTCCCAGAAGAGGTGAAGCTGTTATATATTCAATTATATTGATCTGAAGGGGCCTCAAATAAATTATAAGTAACGATTGTTTCTTGTTTGCAGTATCAGAGTGCGTTCAACCCCCAGAAACTGCAGAACTGGACCGTCCCGAAACCCTACAAACAGGTAACACCCTCTCCGAATGTCCCCTCCCACTGCTTGTAATAGCAATCGAGCTGCTAGTAAGCCACTCTGATTGCTATTACAAGAGAGCCAACCGCCGGCTCTAAAAATGATACTCGGGTGATGCCCGCAGCTGCATATCATCCTGGTACAGGCGCCGCCCCCTTAAAAGATGCCGCCCCAGTAAAACGCCCCATGTCTGTCTCTGCAATGTACTAATTAGGGATGCACCCATAGTCGTGTGCATAGGGTGTGCCACGTGTGCCTGGGCACACCCCAATAACCCTGTGCAGTGCTTCCTGGTGCCCCCTGTCTTTCCCGTTCCGAGATGCCGGACTCTCTTCTCTCCTCTCCTCTCCTCTCCTCTCCCAACAGCTGCTGCGGGGGGTGTTTAAGGATCCCTCCTTTTCTGAACAAACACAGTGAGTGATCTGTACCGGTCACTCCGGTGTTCATTCTTAACTGAAGCATAGTCAAATTTATTTACTAGGCTTCAGTTTTTGAATGAACAGGAAGTCGCTCAGCACAGAACACTTCCCATGCATTCACTGTCCAGTGCAGCTGAGGCTGCAGAGAAAGGGACAGGGGGGATCTCTGTCCTCAGTTCCTTTCTCTGTCTTCACGGTTGTAACATGACAAAATGTGGAACAATTCAAGGGGTATGAATACTTTTTCAAGTCACTGCTTTCTCTATATCAGCCTTTTTCAACCAGGGTGCCCAGGCACACTGGGGTGCCTTGAGGCTTCTTCAGGGGTGCCTTGAGGCTTCTTCAGCGGTGCTTGGAGGCTTCTTCAGGGATGCCCAGGCACACTGGGCTGACTTGAGGCTTCTTCAGGGGTGCCTTGAGACTTCTTCAGGGATGCCTTGAAGCTTCATCAGGGGTGCCTTGAAGCTTCTTCAGGGGTGCCTTGAGGCTTCATGAGGGGTGCCCAGGCACACTGGGGTGCCTTGAGGCTTCTTCAGGGGTGCCTTGAAGCTTCTTCATGGGTGCCTTGGGCTTCTTCATGGGTGCCTTGGGGCTTCTTCAGGGGTGCCTTGAGGCTTCTTCATGGGTGCCTTGGGCTTCTTCATGGCTGCCTTGGGGCTTCTTCATGGGTGCCTTGCGGCTTCTTCATGGCTGCCTTGGGGCTTCTTCATGGGTGCCTTGCGGCTTCTTCATGGGTGCCTTGAGGCTTCTTCAGGGGTGCCTTGAGGCTTCTTCATGGGTGCCTTGGGCTTCTTCATGGGTGCCTTGGGGCTTCTTCAGGGGTGCCTTGGGCTTCTTCATGGGTGCCTTGGGGCTTCTTCAGGGGTGCCTTGGCAAAATTTCTACAAATTTATCAAAAATTGTATACAAGCCAGCAGGTGGATGGATTCTGCATTTTAGGTATAGAAAGCAATAGGTTTTCATTATGCGCCATCACGACTTTCTAGACACCAATGATGTTATCAGTTGATAAGGAGAATGTCTGTTGCCTTCACAGCATCCTTGTTTGGCCCTCCTCTGCCCCTCTCTCTCAGCACTGGGGTGACATTAGCTGACTGAAAAATTGAGGGAGAAGAGAAACATTGGAATACTAGTCAGTACCAGTGTGCAAAAGTGTATTTGCTTTGGAAGAAAACATCACCTCTAACGTTGGGTGTCCTTTGTGTGGATGTTGCTGCATTATGTAAAACTATTAGAATAGTTTTTTACATTTTAGAAAGGGGTGCCCCAAGACTGTACATCATTTTAAAGGGTGCCTTGACTGAAAAAAAGTTGAGAAACACGGCTCTGTATACCACTTATGGTGTTACTGCACCTAGGACAGCAGAGGGCGCTGCTCTCCCCACAATTGTACCAGGCCTGTTATCTGAAGACAAAGTGTAAAAATAAAGTTGTTTCAAATCTGTAACAAGCAGAAGAAATAAAATATTTTATTTTTTCCTCTGACAAAAAATCTCACATTTTTACTAAAAACTTTATTTATTCTTAGCATGACACTACGACAACTGAAATGAAAAAATTTAAAGGATATGTACATTATTTTTTTTTTTTTTTTTAAATAGCAATTTTCCCAGAAAAACAGGCAAGTCAGGTGTTCTTAGCTCCGCCCATTGTGCAGTATCATATGACAAGGGATGGCAGTGTATGGGAGGACAGGTGGATGTCCTGGATTGTGGATACTAGCACACTTGCAATGTTTGCTGGATATATATATATATATATATTTTTTATTGATCTTGTATTTTGATTGTTGCGTCTCTTGGTAACATTGTGCGTCTGTTTCAGAGTCCTTCCACCCATGACGGCTTCACTCAGTTTATCGCCAATGACAGAGGTCACCTGCTTCCCGGAGTGCCAAAGGCCAAGGTAACCTTCCCGGATATGTCAGAAGTCACCCCAAATGAGACCTCCCCCCCGTAAAAAGTGACCATGACAGAGGTCACCTCAACTAAGACCTTCCCCCAAAAAGTGACCATGACAGCGGTTACCTCCAGTAAGACCTTCCCCCGAAAAATTGACAAGGACAGAGGTTACATCAACTGAGACCTTCCCCCGTAAAGTGACCATGACAGAGGTCACCTCAACTAAGACCTTCCCCCGAAAAGTGACCATGACAGAGGTCACCTCAACTAAGACCTTCCCCCGAAAATTGACAATGACAGAGGTCACCTCAACTAAGACCTGTCCCAGAAAAGTGACCCCAACAGAGGTCACCTCAACTGAGACCTTCTCCCAAAAAGTGATCATGACAGAAGTCACCTCAACTGACACCTTCCCCCAAAATGTGACCATGACAGAGGTCACCTCAACTGAGACCTTTCCCTGAAAAGTGACCACAACAGAGGTCACCTCAACTGAGACATTCTCCCAAAAAGTGATCATGACAGAGATCACCTCAAATGAGACCTTCTCCCGAAAAGTGACGATGATAGAGGTCACCTCAACTGAGACCTTCCCCAGAAAAGTGACCATGACAGAGGTCACCTCAACTGAGACCTTCCCCAGAAAAGTGACCATGACAGAGGTCACCTAAACTGAGACATTCTCCCGAAAAGTGACCATGACAGAGATGACTTCAACTGAGATCTTCCCCCGGAAATTGACCATGACAGAGATCACCTCAACTGAGATCTTCCCCCGAAAAGTGACCACAACATAGGTCACCTCAACTGAGACCTTCCCCCAAAACGTGACCATGACAGAGATCACCTCAACTGAGATCTTCCCCAGAAAAGTGACCACGACAGAGGTCACCTCAACTGAGACCTTCCCCCGAAAAGTGACCGTGCCAGAGGTCACCTCAACTGAGACCTTCCCCCGAAAAGTGACCGTGCCAGAGGTCACCTCAACTGAGACCTTCCCCAGAAAAGTGACCGTGCCAGAGGTCACCTCAACTGAGACCTTCCCCCGAAAAGTGACCGTGCCAGAGGTCACCTCAACTGAGACCTTCCCCCGAAAAGTGACCATGACAGAGATCAGCTCAACTGAGACCTTCCCCTGAAAAGTGACCATGACAGAGGTCACCTAAACTGAAACCTTCCCCTAAAAAGAGAGCATGACAGAGGTCACCTCAACTGAGACCTTTCCCAGAAAAGTGACCACAACAGAGATGACTTCAACTGAGACCTTCCCCTGAAAAGTGACCAGCACAGAGGTCAAGTGAGGTTGCAGAGAAAGAGACTGATAAATCTATGTCATTAGTTACTGTTAGACAGAGGGGCCCTGTCAGGTAGGCTGTATGGGGCCCCGTGATTTCTAACAGCAGCCCTGTCAGTGCCTGACCTCACAAATGCGCTTCTGGAAGAATGGTGAAACATTCCCATAGACAAACTCCTAAACCTTGTGGACGGCCTTCCCAGAAGAGTTGAAGCTGTTATAGCTGCAAAGGGGCGGAGCCAACTCAATATTGAACCCTACGGACTAAGACTGGGATGCCATTAAAGTTCATGTGTGTGTAAAGGCAGGCGTCCCAATACTTTTGGTAATATAGTTTGTATATTAAACTCTCTCTTTCAGACCAGCCCCTGGGGAACGTTCCTGGGGACATGGGACATGCCTCTGAAGATCCCTCCTTCCAAACTGAGTCTCACCTCCCGCTCAGCAGATGCATCGAAACATCTGACGGAGTGGATTGAGAAATCGGACCCGCTCATCAGCGCCTCCAACGGACTGAGGCCCACCATCACCGGCAAGGTCTGTCCCACCACCGTCTATTCACAATAACAAGGCTGGATAGGATGAATAGCTGAACTCCAGGGGGTCGGGGGAGTGGAAATTCTTGAGTCCTCAACAGGTATACAGTATCTCACAAAAGTAAGTACACCCCTCACATTTCTGTAAATATTTTATTCTATCTTCTCATGTGACAACACTGAAGAAATGACACTTTGCTACAATGTAAAGTAGTGAGTGTACAGCTTGTATAACAGTGTAAATTTGCTGTCCCCTCAAAATAACTCAACACACAGCCATTAATGTCTAAACCGCTGGCAACAAAAGTGAGTACACCCTTAATTGACAATGTCCAAATTGGGCCCAATTAGCCATTTTCCCCTCCCCGGTGTCATGTGACTCGTTAGTGTTACAAGGTCTCAGGTGTGAATGGGGAGCAGGTGTGGTAAATTTGGTGTTATAGCTCTCGCTCTCTCATACTGGTCACTGGAAGTTCAACATGGCACCTCATGGCAAAGAACTCTCTCAGGATCTGAAAAAAAGAATTGTTGCTCTACATAAAGATGGCCTAGGCTATAAGAAGATTGCCAAGACCCTGAAACTGAGCTGCAGCACGGTGGCCAAGACCATACAGCGGTTTAACAGGACAGGTTCCACTCAGAACAGGCCTCACCATGGTCAACCAAAGAAGTTGAGTGCACATGCTCAGCGTCATATTTAGAGGTTGTCTTTGGGAAATAGATGTATGAGTGCTGCCAGCATTGCTGCAGAGGTTGAAGGGGTGGGGGGTCAGCCTGTCAGTGCTCAGACCATACGCCGCACACTGCATCAAATTGGTCTGCATGGGTGTTGTCCCAGAAGGAAGCCTCTTCTAAAGATGATGCACAAGAAAGCCTGCAAACAGTTTGCTGAAGACAAGCAGACTAAGGACATGGATTACTGGAACCATCTCCTATGGTCTGATGAGACCAAGATAAACTTATTTGGTGTCAGATGGTGTCAGGCGTGTGTGGGGGCAACCAGGTGAGGAGTACAAAGACAAGTGTGTCTTACCTACAGTCAGGCATGGTGGTGGGAGTGTCATGGTCTGGGGCTGCATGAGTGCTGCCGGCACTGGGGAGCTACAGATCATTGAGGGAACCATGAATGCCAACATGTACTGTGACATACTGAAGCAGAGCATGATCCCCTCCCTTCAGAGACTGGGGGGCAGGGCAGTATTCCAACATGATAACGACCCCAAACACCTCCAAGACGACCACTGCCTTTCTAAAGAAGCTGAGGGTAAAGGTGATGGACTGGCCAAGCATGTCTCCAGACCTAAACCCTATTGAGAATCTGTGGGGCATCCTCAAACAGAAGGTGGAGGAGCGCAAGGTCTCTAATATCCACCAGCTCTGTGATGTCATCATGGAGGAGGGGAAGAGGACTCCAGTGACAACCTGTGAAGCTCTGGTGAACTCCATGCCCAAGAGGGTTAAGGCAGTGCTGGAAAATAATGGTGGCCACACAAAATATACACACTTTGGGCCCATTTTGGACATTTTCACCTAGGGGGTGTACTCACTTTTGTTGCCAGTGGTTTGGACATTAATGGCTGTGTGTTGAGTTATTTTGAGGGGACAGCAAATTTACACTGTTATACAAGCTGTACACTCACTACTTTACATTGTAGCAAAGTGTCATTTCTTCAGTGTTGTCACATGAAAAGATAGAATAAAATATTTACAAAAATGTGAGGGGTGTACTTACTTTTGTGAGATACTGTAAGAAGCCAAAGGTCACCCCAACCAGATGATGGGCAGTTGTAATTGAAATACCATTCATGCTGAGCTTTAGGGCTCCTATAGGAATGCACACCAAAGGGCAAGTACATTCATTCTGTGTTATTAGGGCAAAAAAAAAGGAATGTTTTTTTATTTTGTATTATTTATATTTTGTATTTGGCTTTTTCCTGCCCTGGACGAATATTTTTCTTTGATTTACTATAGAAAATACCACATTTGACCATTAGATGGCCCTACGCATCATAGACAATGATTATTAGTGACATCTAGTGGCCAAATGCAGTATTTTCGATTTTTTTTTTTTCCAATCAAATACATTTTATTGAAAATATTTTCCATTTTAAACCTTTTAAAGCATTTGGCCACTAGATGGTGCCAAATACCATAGGACATTGTTATGATTCTTGTCGCCATCTAGTGGCCAAATGCAGTATTTTCAATTTTTATTTTTTCAATCAAATACTTTTTATTGCATTTGGCCACTAGATGGTGCCAAGTACCACAGGACATTTTTATGAGTCTTGTCGCCATCTAGTGGCCAAATGCAGTATTTTCAATTTTTCAAATACTTTTTATTGCATTTGGCCACTAGATGGTGCCAAGTACTATGACATTGTTATGATTCTTGTCGCCATCTAGTGGGCAAATGCAGTATTTTCAATTTTTATTTTTCAATCAAATACTTTTTATTGCATTTGGCCACTAGATGGTGCCAAATACCACAGGACATTCTTATGATTCTTGTCGCCATCTAGTGGCCAAATGCAGTATATTCAATTTTTCAAATACTTTTTATTGCATTTGGCCACTAGATGGTGCCAAGTACTATGACATTGTTATGATTCTTGTCGCCATCTAGTGGCCAAATGCAGTATTTTCAATTTTTATTTTTCAAGCAAATACTTTTTATTGAAAATATTTTCCATTTTAAACCTTTTAAAGCATTTGGCCACTAGATGGTGCCAAATACCACAGGACATTCTTATGATTCTTGTCGCCATCTAGTGGCCAAATGCAGTATTTTCAATTTTTAAAATACTTTTTATTGCATTTGGCCACTAGATGGTGCCAAGTACCATAGGACATTTTTATGACTCTTGTCGCCATCTAGTGGCCAAATGCAGTATTTTCAAATTTTCAAATACTTTTTATTGCATTTGGCCACTAGATGGTGCCAATTACCATAGGACATTGTTATGATTCTTGTCGCCATCTAGTGGGCAAATGTAGTATTTTCAATTTTTATTTTTCAAGCAAATACTTTTTATTGCATTTGGCCACTAGATGGTGCCAAGTACCACAGGACATTTTTATGAGTCTTGTCGCCATCTAGTGGCCAAATGCAGTAATTCTGTATAAAATCAATGAAAAACACTCGACCAGCACAGGAAATATCTGTCCTTTTGTTTGTTTTTTCTTGTTTAGCACAGAACGAATGTAGATGCACTTATTGGGTAAATTGCTATGCATTTTTTTTTAATACATCCCTAAGTGTCATATTTTTTCTAAGTGTTTGTCGGGCCAATATTTAAAACTTTAAACGTAATACATTTCTGCAATACATGGATACATCCGCATGATTTGTCCCCCATGAAATGTCTGCTTTTTGCTTGGACTGACCCTTTAAATCCCTTTTGCATCTGACCACTTTGTTTCAAATAGGTTCTCATGGAGAAAGAGGGGTCACGGAAACCGAGTCCGGCCCCCAGCCAGAAGAGTGGGCGTGCCACGGGGAGCCCAGAGAAGATGGGAGAGATGGCGGCACGGAGATGTGCAATTGTCAGCCCAACCGGCTCTCAGAAAGATGGTCGCAGCAGTCGGCAGGCCCCAGAGGAGGCGGGGAAGGAGGAGGAGGTGGAGCACTGTGGCAGTAGACTGATATCCCAATGTGACGCTTAGAAAGAATATTGACACCATTCCATGACACCTTCGACCTGCAACTAGGATCTAATGAACAATAAAAAATGTCCTTCGAGGATAGAAAACTTTAATGGTTGATGATTAAAAATTTGATTTCCTTTCCAAAGACCTGAAAATTGTACAGACTGATGTATGGATGTCCCATTAGGTGTGCAGAACAATAAAGGACATTATGAGGAGTTCTCACAATCCCTGTGCACCTAGTGTGCCCATTATGAGAGGTTCCCACCATCCCTGTGCTGAGTTCCAGGGTCTGTACACCCGCTGTGCCCATTATGAGGGACTCCCACCATCCCTGTGCTGAGTTCCCAGGTCTGTACACCTGCTGTGCCCATTATGAAGGGTTCCCACCATCCCTGTGCTGAGTTCCCAGGTCTGTACACCTGCTGTGCCCATTATGAGAGGTTCCCACCATCCCTGTGCTGAGTTCCCAGGTCTGTACACCTGCTGTGCCCATTATGAGGGGTTCCCCCCATCCCTGTGCTGAGTTCCCGGGTCTGTACACCCGCTGTGCCCATTATGAGGGGTTCCCACCATCCCTGTGCTGAGTTCCCGGGTCTGTACACCCGCTGTGCCCATTATGAGGGGTTCCCACCATCCCTGTGCTGAGTTCCCGAGTCTGTACACCCGCTGTGCCCATTATGATGGGTTCCCTCCATCCCTGTGCTGAGTTCCCGGGTCTGTACACCCGCTGTGCCCATTATGATGGGTTCCCACCATCCCTGTGCTGAGTTCCCGGGTCTGTACACCTGCTGTGCCCATTATGAGGGGTTCTACCATCCCTGTGCTGAGTTCCCGGGTCTGTACACCCGCTGTGCCCATTATGAGGGGTTCCCACCATCCCTGTGCTGAGTTCCTGAGTCTGTTGACCTGCTGTGCCCATTATGAGGGGTTCCCACCATCCGTGTGCTGAGTTCCCGGGTCTGTACACCTGCTGTGCCCATTATGAGGGGTTCTCACCATCCCTGTGCTGAGTTCCTGGGTCTGTACACCCGCTGTGCCCATTATGAGGGGTCCCCACCATCCCTGTGCTGAGTTCCCAGGTCTGTACACCCGCTGTGCCCATTATGAGGGATTCCCACCATCCCTGTGGTGAGTTCCCGGGTCTGTACACCTGCTGTGCCCATTATGAGGGGTTCCCACCATCCCTGTGCTGAGTTCCTGGGTCTGTACACCTGCTGTGCCCATTATGAGGGGTTCCCACCATCCCTGTGCTGAGTTCCCGGGTCTGTACACCTGCTGTGCCCATTATGAGGGGTTCCCACCATCCCTGTGCTGAGTTCCTGGGTCTGTACACCCGCTGTGCCCATTATGAGGGGTTCCCACCATCCCTGTGCTGAGTTCCCGGGTCTGTACACCTGGGAGGCTTTTTTGGTTTTATTTTTACCTCTTGGTTTGTTGAGGGCTTTTATTTTTAGAATGTTGTAGGCTAAAACCTAGAAATAAAAAAAATATATATATATAATTTTTGTGTGGGGGGGGGGTTGGGTGTATGTAGGCTTTATTTGTTTTTTTTTTTACCCCTTGGTCTGTGGAGGGCTTTTTTTCTTTTAGGTTTTTGTAGGCTAAAACCTAGAAATAAAAAAATATATACTATATATATATATATTTTTTTTTTTTTTTTTGTGTGTGGTGGGGGGGGGGGGTGTATGTAGGTTTTTTTTTTTTTTTTTTTTTTTTTTTTACCTCTTGGTTTGTTGGGGGGCTTTTATTTTTTGAATTTTGTAGGCTAAAACCTAGAAATAAAAAAAAATATATATATATATATATTTGGTGGGGGGGGGGGGTTGGGTGTATGTAGGCTTTATTTAGGTTTTATTTTATTTTTTTACCCCTTGGTCTGTGGAGGGCTTTTTTTCTTTTAGGTTTTTGTAGGCTAACCTAGAAATAAAAAAAAAAAAATTATATATAATATATATAATTTTTCATTTGTTTATTTTGTGTGTGTGTGTGTGTGGGGGGGGGGGGGTGTATGTAGGCTTTTTTTTTTTTGGTTTATTGTTTTTTTTTTCTACCTCTTGGTTTGCATAGGGATTTTTTATTTTGGGGGGGGGGGGGGTTTGTATGTAGGCTTTTCTTTGGGAGGGGGGGGGGTTGTTTTTTTACCTCTTGGTTTGCAGAGGGCTAGGGAAAAAAAGCGCCCCTAAGAAACGAGGTTAAAAAAAAACCTAAAAAAATTTAAAAAAATAATAGAACCCTTTCTACAAGCAATAGAGACAATGTTTCGAATTTTCTTTCATGTCTGGCACCCACCATCCCTGTGAGTCCTGAAGAGTCAGTCCCTGGGGTGGTCCATACGGTGGTGGGAGAGCAGCATTCTATATCAGCAGACAATTCCTTTGTCTTCCATTGGCTGTGAACAATAGGACTTGTGTTGTAGGATATGGAAGAATCACGAGCTGCGCCCCCGATGAACGATGACAACTCACAAATTATTATTTAAGAATAGATTTTTATTGAATTATACAGAAGGCGATCTCGCTTGTATGCCGTATAACAATGCGGGAAATGTTTGATTGCAAAAGAATATATAAATATAGCTAATATTATATATTCACTGAGAAATTTGGTTTTGGCAATTTCCGCCATTATTAGGGCGGGGTCAATGGACATAAAACGGTTTGGACACTGGGAGATGGATGGAGGACGGCGTGAATGAACGATCTGTACAGAGGTTACGTAATGTGGAGATAAATTCCCTTTCTCGAAGGATGAAGATGAGGAATGGGGGATAGGAGATTCCCTTCATGTAGAAAATAGAACCAGAAAACTCAGAACGTGAGACCATGGGGGTACAAGAAGATCACTGAGCGATGGTTGGTTGGTGGGGAGGACAAGGACTCTAGAATAAACTCAGGACCGGTATAAGAGGCCATCTCCGGTAGGTTGGGTCATTGGTGTAGGGTGGGGAGAACAGATAAACAACGCTAACCACTGACCCTCATCATAAGGGTCCCTAAAGCAAGGATAGGCAACTTCCGCACTATAGCTGCTGTAGATCTACCAAGTCCCACTGCAAGACTGAAAGCCACCGGCGTGACTCCCGTTAGAAGAGGCATGATGGGGTTTGTAGCTTCACCACTGCTGAGGCTGCCTATCTATAGCTAAAGGGTAAGTTGACCTTTTCATGATTAAAGGTCAACTTGGACACGCCCACCCTTCACATGGTGGTGATCCCCCCCAACAGACAGGAACGACCTCCTGGAAGTCCTGTATGAAATCTCCAACATCTGAGGACATGGGTGCAGGTGGAAGATCCCAGAGGTGCTCACAGTACCCATCGTAACTCACAATAAACAAGTGTTTAATGGTCAGCACAGGCATGGGACTATGCTGACCAAATGAGAAGTGCATCCGATGCTTCCTCCGGTAAGGAGTCCCAGAAGAAAGAAGCTCTTCTGATTGGTCAGTGTGCTTGCCATTATGATACTCACTCCAGGGCTGTGTAGGACCACCACCCATCTACACCTTTGGCTTTATTAGATAGACTATGGGCACCTCTTGGATCTTCTAGCGCCACCCATAGCCCTAAATGTTAAGATTTCGTACAGGACTTCAACTTCTAGGTTGTTCCCTTCCTTCCCCCAATTTTAAAGTGGTAGTAAAGTCAGTTTTTTCACCTGTACCTACAGTGAAGTCTAAAATAAGACTTACCTGTAGGTATAGTGAAGATCTAAACGTGCAATGTTCAGGAGATGTTCACATTTGTAGCAGTCGGTGATGTGAGCGGCACATACGCACTGCGCTCTGAATGGAGAGGGTGTGCCGCCACCGTGACGTCATCGCGGCCCGGCCATTCAAATGGCTGGAGCCTGTGAACCCGGAAGGAAAACCAGGTCAAGATGGAGCCCTGTCAGCAGTGAGGGATCCATGGTGTCAGAATGTACTAGCACAGCATGTGAACCCGGAAGGAAGACCAGGTCAAGATGGAGCCCTGTCAGCAGTGAGGGATCCGTTGTCAGTCAGAATGTACCGCTGGCAGGGCTCCATCTTGACCTGGTCTTCCTTCCAGGTTCACATGATGTGCTAGTACATTCTGACAGACAGTGGATCCCTCACTAGCACAGTATGTGAACCCGGAAGGAAGACCAGGTCAAGATGGAAGCCTGTCAGCAGTGAGGGATCTGCTGTCTGTCAGAATGTACTAGCACAGCATGTGAACCCGGAAGGAAGACCAGGTCAAGATGGAGCCCCGTCAGCAGTGAGGGATCCACTGTCTGTCAGAATATACTAGCACAGCATTTGAACCCAGAAGGAAGACCAGATCAAGCTGGAGCAGTCAGCAGTGAGATCCGTTGTCTGTCAGAATGTACTAGCACAGCATGTGAACCCGAAAGGAAGACCAGGTAAAGCTGGAGCAGTCAGCAGTGAGGGATCCGTTGTCTGTCAGAATGTACTAGCACAGCATGTGAACCCGAAAGGAAGACCAGGTAAAGCTGGAGCAGTCAGCAGTGAGGGATCCGCTGTCTGTCAGAATGTACTAGCACTAACATTATGACATTAACCTGCAGAAGGACCTTATTTTAAGGATAGTTTCCTAACGATTTATTACATACATTAAATCCTGCAGTCTTCTGCCCAGTCTGCAGACATCACTGGCCGTGGGCAGTCCTATCTCCTGAACCTAGCAGCGCTGATGTATTGGTATGGTCCAGGAGTATTGTGAGCCCAAGCAGTCATGGTTATCGTCACCCCTAGGGGGTAAGTCCATGACACCCTGGGCTCAGAGGAAGTGGACCGTTCTCCAACCAGGAAGTGCTGACATCTCCTGAACTTAGTTCTCATGTATTGGCATGGCCCAGAAGTACTCTGAGCCCGAGCCACACGGGTATTTGCCCCCAACCATGCTGATTCGGGGTCAGAGTACTCCTGCCTTAAGAGGGGCAGGCCCATGACACCCTGGGGAGAGACATAGAGTACTCCTGCCGGGGGGGGGGGGGGGGGGAAACGTCATCGCGGCCTGGCCATTCAAATGTCTGGAGCCTGTGAACCCGGAAGGAAGACCAGGTCAAGATGAACCCCTGTCAGCAGTGAGGGATCCATTGTCTGTCAGAATGTACTAGCACTGACATTATGACATTAACCTGCAGTGCGACCTTCTTTTAAGGATAGTTTCCTACCGCTTTATTACATACCTTAAATCCTGCAGTCTTCTGACCAGTCTGCAAACATCAATGGCCATGGGGCAGTCCTTCCTCCTGAACCTAGTAGTGCTCATGTATTGGCATGGTCCAGGAGTACTGTGAGCCCAAGCTGTCATGGTTATTCTCAGCCCTAGGGGGTAGATCCATGACACCCTGGGCTCAGAGGAAGTGGACCGTTCTTCGGCCAGGAACTGCTGACATCTCCTGAACCTGGCGCTCATGTATTGGTATGGTCCAGGAGTACTGTGAGCCCAATCTGTCATGGTTATTGTCACCCCTAGGGGGTAGATCCATGACACCCTGGGCTCAGAGGAAGTGGACCATTCTTCAGCCAGGAACTGCTGACATCTCCTGACCCTGGTGCTCATATATTGGCATGGTCCAGGAGTAAGTACTCTGAGCCCGAGCCACATGGTTATTTACCCCCAACCATGCTAGCTCGGGGTCAGAGTACTCCTGCCCTTAGAGAGGGGAGGGCCCATGACACTCTGGGCAGAGACGTAGAGCGAGTCTGACCATCCAGAGTACTCCTGCCCACGGGAATGTCATCTAAACCAGGCCATTCAAATGGCTGGAGCCTGTGAACCCGGAAGGAAGACCAGGTCAAGCATTTCCAATACACCCTGGGCAGAGATGTAGAGCGAGTCTGACAATCCAGAGTACTCCTGCCTGGGGGGGGGGACGCCATCGCGGCCCGGCCATTCAAATGGCTGGAGCCTGTGAACCCGGAAGGAAGACCAGGTCAAGCAATTCCAATACACCCTGGGCAGAGACGTAGAGCGAGTCTGACCATCCAGACTACTCCAGCCCGGGGGAACGTCATCTAAACCAGGCCATTCAAATGGCTGGAGCCTGTGAACCCGGAAGGAAGACCAGGTCAAGCAGTTCCGATACACCCTGGGCAGATTGGGCAGATCGGAAGTGGATCGAGTCGGACCATCCTTCAGCCAGGAACTGGCGACCTCTACTGGCAGAAAGGAAATAACGCATGGGAAAGGTCCAGATTCAGGGCTTTTATATATTACTCCTGGCCATTTTGTCTTTAGAATGGAGTTTCGCTTTAAGCCTACAGATGATAATTTTCTGACTAACTCAGCTGGATTTTTTTTCTTCTTTTTTAGACGACATTTATCTGTTCTCCATTACATTTGCCCTTTCGGTAATTCCCACGCAATCTGAAGAATTCTAAATGCCGCTTCCCACCATCCACCCAGACAAGAGGAGCCATTGTGTGTGAACAGAGAGGGGCTTCATCCACAGACAGCTAAGAAAAGTCTGATTGAAGCAGAAACTTGTTGACGGCTCAGAAATAGACTGACGGGCCGCCCTGGAGAGGTCTATGAAGATCCTGCGAGTCTGAAGGGTGCCGAGCTAAAATTGGGATCAGCCACCATACAAAGTAGATGTAAACCCCAACGGAATGACAGTCTGCTCTGTCTATTAAAAACCATTAAAGTTCTTGTTTTTACAATTTATTCCTAATTCCATCTCAGTGATCTCCTGCAGCCGCTTCCCAGACACTTCCTGTTTACATTCACTCCAGTGACGGCTGCATGGCATTTCTCAGGGTGGGCTTCCTGATGGTGACAACAGTGGACCATGTCTGTGTAATGTGTGTGGGGACATCCACTTAAAGTTCTCATCAGAAGCCCTGTGTGACAACATAGGAGCACAGTTGAGACAGGGACAGAACGTTGTCACCCTCCTTCCCCTCCTGTAGTCTCCATTAGAATTCCTTGTGACAAGGTGACAACGTAGGAGCACAGTTGAGGTACAGAGCGTGGTCACCCTCCTCCTGAAGGCTCCATTAGAATCCCATGTGACAAGGTGACATCGTAGGAGCACAGTTTAGAGACAGGTACAGAGCGTGGTCACCCTCCTCCTCATTTTCATGTAGTCTTCATTAGAATCCCATGAGAAACGGACAGAACTTTGTCACCCTAGGCCAGCAAAGGTCAAAGCGTTGTCACCCCAGACCAGCAAAAGTCAGAGCGTTGTCACTCTAGACAAGCAAAGGTCAAAGCGTGGTCACCCTATCCCAGAAAGCCTGGGACACAGTGCTGTCACCCTATACCAGCAAAAGGTCAGAGCATTGTCACCCTATAACAGGAAAAGGTCAGAGCTTTGTCACCCTATAACAGGAAGGGTCACAGCATTGTCACCCTATAACAGGAAGGGTCAGAGCGTTGCCACCCTATAACAGGAAGGGTCAGAGCGTTGTCACCCTATAACAGGAAGGGTCAGAGCGTTGTCACCCTATAACAGGAAGGGTCAGAGCGTTGTCACCCTATAACAGGAAGGGTCAGAGCGTTGTCACCCTATAACAGGAAGGGTCAGAGCATTGTCACCCTATAACAGGAAGGGTCAGAGCGTTGTCACCCTATAACAGGAAGGGTCACTTGTGTGATTCACCCTTGCAGCATCCACCCAACCCTGAACTATGAGATCTTGGCGGACCGACCATTCATTACTATAAAATCTGATGTAACACTGAACCTTTCCAGCCACAAATGAAGCAAGGACTGTGGAAAAAGAAAAATCACAAAGACGGGTTTCCCTTTAAATGCTGCACAGCCATTGGTCAGGGTATTGAAAGGCACAGATTCCATTCCCAAAACGTCACAAGGGCGGAGCTGAACCTTCGTCTCCATGAAAATAACTACAAAGTGATCCTGTCACAAAGAGGAGACAACAAAGTCCTGACTTTGATCTTCTTAGCTGGAACCGTGCGCCTCTCTGAAAATCACTTCCCATAGATAATGGCGCCCCCCCACCCGGAAGCCTCCTGTCCAGTAAGAGCTGCTGAAGTGCTCTCACTGGACAAATAGAGGGCGGCTGGGCGGGGCTTAGCCCATAAGTGAAGGTAAATTAAGAGGGGCACGGAAGAGGATTTTGTGGCTAATAAAAGCATAAGCAGGCAACTTATGGCACCTGGTCTTTGGGTTGCAAGTCCTTATAATGGCTGACATGTTCACTTTAAAGGTGAATTCCAGAAATCCAGCAGGCTGTGAGAGAGGGGAGAGAGGCACACAGAGCAGCTATGCCAGCCCTTCCCCTCCTTTGCCTATTCACAGAAGCCTTTGCATTTTTTGCATGGAGTTCACATAATACAAAGGCCCGGTGCCTATTCACAGAAGCCGTTGTATTTTTTGCATGGAGTTCACATAATACAAAGGCTTCTGTGAATGGGCAGAACTGAGGCCACAGTGAGCAGGGGCTCCGAAAGTTCCTAGAGCACACTAAACCTGTCAGATGTGCATAATAGAGAGAAGTCTATGAGGTGACAGGCACCCTATTGGACTTAACTCACGGTATGCCTAAAAAGCAGCCTAACTGCTGGAATTCAGCTTTAAGGAACGCTTGCCTCCTTTTACAAAATTGAGGAGGCCACATTGGTGATGTGAGCCGATATCTCAGAGAGGACAGCCTAGCCATTAACTGGGAGATATTTATTACCAAATCAGACTATGAGCCAATAACAAGCCTAGAAATAGTGACCTGTCTGTGGCTTGACGCACCCAGTGCCTCCCTCCAATAGTGAATTAGGAGGCTGTAAGGTTCAGCTCAGCTACCTTTTCCACCGCTATAAGACGGGTGCTCTTGATTAGTTCTAAAAGGCCATTTCCAGCATCTGTGAAAAGCAAACGGGGTGGGGGGGGGGTTAAGACGCTGACCCTGATGCAGCTTTCATTCTATGAACACAAACTTTGGTAACTTTGTTTGGCCAGACAGGTTTCGACACGTCTGAAATGATGTTTCCATGGACATCGGAGGGAGGGGGGGGGATCTGTACTGGAGGCTCCAAGGAAGACTGGGGAACCTTTCTCTCAAGTTAAGATTTGGAAATGAAGCATCAATGGGTGATGTCCCAGCAGCGAGGGTCCTAATTACATGGCGGCAATGCCGGCTGAGGATAGGAGGGTGAGGGCCAAGACGAAGTAACCGGTTTGGGAGACTTGAGGGATCTTGAAACCTTTTCCCAAGTCCCAGGCCTGCGAAGACAAAGAGGAAATGATGGTTAGGAAGAGATGGAGACACACTGAGGGGAATTTACTAAGGTTGGAGAAATGGTGCATGGCAACCAATCAGCTTCTAGCTTTCATTTTCAAAGCTTAAAGTGTATCTATGATCAAATTGTACAAATCCTATTCATTTCCACATTGTATCTCAAGCCTTCCCCCTACTGTATGTTGGTTTCATCCTCCTACCCCTATGTCACTGCGGAGTCCTATAGTGAGGAAGGGGTGGTAGGGTGAAACCACAGCGGGGGGGGGGGGGGGGGGGCACAGGTACCGGACACTCCTGAAAAAGTGTCAAAACCCCAAGGTGGTGAGTTCTCCATGCAGATCCATTTACATTTGAACGCCCCTCCCGGGCACGCGCCCACGACTCACCAAGTGTCTGATGCCGTTCCAGGAGTGGTATGCGAAGGGGAAGGCCAGGGCAAACTTTGCAGCGTAGATGAGCGTCGGGCCCAGGCTAAGGGATTTTACAAACTCCAAATGTGACGCAAAATCCCCGGGGAGAAACAGGGCTGCCAGACCGAACAGCGACACGCCTGAGAATGAGAAAATCAGACTGATCAGTTACAGACTAACACTTACCTAAACTCCACCCACCTCCTATAATACTCTATATACAGGGGTCTCCAAACCTATGGCCTCCAGTTCAGGAACTACAATTCCCATCATGCCTAGTCATTGTCTGTGAATGTCAGTTTTGCAATGGTCTATTGATGCTGGCTGCCGGGGGCTCTATTCGGGGGAGGGGGGAGGTCTACTGTTGATGGGACAGATCTACTGTTAATTTATTGTTGCTGGAGGTATTTTGCTGTGGAGGGATCCACGATTGCTTGGGGGGGGGGGGGAGGTGGGGAAGATCCATGATTGCTGGGGGGGGGGGGCAAGACCCATGATTGCTGGGGGGGGGGGGCAAGACCCATGATTGCTGGGGGGGGCAAGACCCATGATTGCTGGGGGGGGGGCAAGACCCATGATTGCTGGGGGGGGGGGGGCGCAAGACCCATGATTGCCCTGGGGGGGGGCGCAAGACCCATGATTGCCCTGGGGGGGGGGGCGCAAGACCCATGATTGCCCTGGGGGGGGGGGCGCAAGACCCATGATTGCCCTGGGGGGGGGGGGCGCAAGACCCATGATTGCCCTGGGGGGGGGGGGCGCAAGACCCATGATTGCTGGGGGGGGGGCGCAAGACCCATGATTGCTGGGGGGGGGGCGCAAGACCCATGATTGCTGGGGGGGGGCGCAAGACCCATGATTGCTGGGGGGGGGCGCAAGACCCATGATTGCTGGGGGGGGGGGCGCAAGACCCATGATTGCTGGGGGGGGGGGCGCAAGACCCATGATTGCTGGGGGGGGGGGGCGCAAGACCCATGATTGCTGGGGGGGGGGGCGCAAGACCCATGATTGCTGGGGTGGGGGGGCGCAAGACCCATGATTGCTGGGGGGGGGGGGGCGCAAGACCCATGATTGCTGGGGGGGGGGGGCGCAAGACCCATGATTGCTGGGGGGGGGGCGCAAGACCCATGATTGCTGGGGGGGGGGCGCAAGACCCATGATTGCTGGGGGGGGGGGCGCAAGACCCATGATTGCTGGGGGGGGGGGGCGCAAGACCCATGATTGCTGGGGGGGGGGGGCGCAAGACCCATGATTGCTGGGGGGGGGGCGCAAGACCCATGATTGCTGGGGGGGGGGGCGCAAGACCCATGATTGCTGGGGGGGGGGGCGCAAGACCCATGATTGCTGGGGGGGGGGCGCAAGACCCATGATTGCTGGGGGGGGGGGCGCAAGACCCATGATTGCTGGGGGGGGGGGGCGCAAGACCCATGATTGCTGGGGGGGGCGCAAGACCCATGATTGCTGGGGGGGGCGCAAGACCCATGATTGCTGGGGGGGGCAAGACCCATGATTGCTGGGGGGGGGCAAGACCCATGATTGCTGGGGGGGGCAAGACCCATGATTGCTGGGGGGGGCAAGACCCATGATTGCTGGGGGGGGGGGGTGCAAGACCCATGATTGCTGGGGGGGGGGGGCAAGACCCATGATTGCTGGGGAGGGACAAGACCCATGATTGCTGGGGGGGGGGGGCAAGACACATGATTGCTGGGGGGGGGGACAAGACCCATGATTGCTGGGGGGGGGGACAAGACCCATGATTGCTGGGGGGGGGACAAGACCCATGATTGCTGGGGGGGGGGGGACAAGACCCATGATTGCGGGGGGGGACGACAAGACCCATGATTGCTGGGGGGGGGGGGGGGACAAGACCCTTGATTGCTGGGGGGGGGGGGGGACAAGACCCTTGATTGCTGGGGGGGGGGAAAAGACCCATGATTGCTGGGGGGGGGGGGGACAAGACCCATGATTGCTGGGGGGGGGGGACAAGACCCATGATTGCTGGGGGGGGGGACAAGACCCATGATTGCTGGGGGGGGGGGACAAGACCCATGATTGCTGGGGGGGGGGGGGACAAGACCCATGATTGCTGGGGGGGGGGACAAGACCCATGATTGCTGGGGGGGGGGACAAGACCCATGATTGCTGGGGGGGGGGACAAGACCCATGATTGCTGGGGGGGGACAAGACCCATGATTGCTGGGGGGGGACAAGACCCATGATTGCTGGGGGGGGGACAAGACCCATGATTGCTGGGGGGGGGGACAAGACCCATGATTGCTGGGGGGGGGACAAGACCCATGATTGCTGGGGGGGGACAAGACCCATGATTGCTGGGGATGGATCTATTGCTGCTGGGGGATGCGTTGTTGCTGGAAGGATCTATATTAGTTACTTTATATAGCACCCTGCCCCCATACTCCTCTCACAAGCCCTCTGTCTGATGCGAGCAGTGGGAGAGGTTCTGCAAATTTTAAAATGCCTTAATGGGCGGGTCCAAGCCTGGAGGAGTGGGCGTTCCTAGGCAGACTGTCTTTGCAAAGGAAACACCTTTGACGTGTGACGCTGAGCCTCCATAATTGAAAAAAAAAATAAAATAAATGAACTCTAATGAATGAAAAGGGGCGGGGTCAGGGACAGTCATGCTGAGGAGCAAAAGGCTTCTGGGTGCTCAACCTGTGGCCCTCCAGCTGTTGTGGAACTACAAATCCCATGAGGCATTGCAAGGCTGACAGTTACAAGCATGACTCCCATAGGCAGAGGCATGATGGGACTTGTAATTTCTCAACATCTGGAGGGCCACAGGCTGAGCACCCATGCAGCTAGGTGATGCTGCTGGGAAATGAGGCGGGCTCTGAGTTGCTGCAGTTTCCAACGCACATTGTGAGAAGCTCACAGTGTGCAGTGAAGTCAGAGCAAGCTGTGTCAGTCCAGGGGAGGAGCCGCTACCACTGAAGGTCAAACGTCATTGTCCTGGCAACTAAACGACGTGACCTTCAGCCACTGTACTGTCTCAGAGCCGTTCCTATTTAGGCTCCGCCTCCTCCTGTGTCATGGTGAGAAGCCGGTCCTCTTCCTCTACCATAGGCAGTCCTGGGGGGGGGGGGGGGGTTCATCAGTCTGTTGTATCAGGTAGTAGAATGTGGAATAATTCTCACCCGCGCTCAGGGCAACGCCGGTCCCTCTGTGTGTGATGGACATGAACATCGGCAACGACCATCTGCGGGAGAGAAAACAAGAAATGAAGGTCAGCCCCGGGCAATGGCAGGACGTCAGAGGAAGTTATCTTCAGTACAGGAGAGAGCGGATCTCTATACGGGGGGGGGGGGGGGGGGGGGGGGGCACAGAACACTCAGAGCAAACACCACAGCCAAATCCATCCAACTCCATGTATGGAGAGCAACCCAATACTAAATCCCCGAATATAAAGTCTATAGAGGGCGCCCCACCCATCATAGAGGTTTCACTGGTATTCTCTGAATTCCATTATGTGCCGATTCTTCATTTATATTTCATTCACACCTTCCAAATTCCTAATTCACCAAACACCACGGGACTTTTTTGGGGAGATTTTCCTTCAGTTGTGGTCAGGAACAAAATATTTGTTCCTACTTGCTGTGCAGGGCAATTGTGTAATCAGCCTTTACAGGGGGAGGAGATCATCAAATTATGACCCTGGAATTATCGCTCTTATGGCAATACCGCACATTTCCATATATGCAAGGGGTTGGGGTGCTTTTACTTTTTACTACTATTCTTTTCCCCTTCTACACTCTCATTTAATATTCGTTTTATTTAAACTTTTTTTTAAACACTTTAATTTTTTATCATTTTTTTTTAGCTTTTTTACATTAGTTTTTCATTTAATCATACACACACTAATATATACACATACATGTATGTATATATACACACATACATATTATGCAGCCAGGGCCCTGTAATAATCACGTGCTGTAAGGACATGTGTATATGTGCGTTGGGCAAGAAGTGGTTAAAGCAAAAAAACAACCCAACCACAACGATCTCCTGTGATCTTCCATCGCACTCATTTCAAAAGTTCTTTATTTTCAATCTTTTCAAATCTGCGGATTTTATAGATGTGGAACTAAACTTGGATTTAACGCTTTCTCAAAAGAATGCTAAAGTTAGAAATTTTCAGTAAATGGGATTAAAACCTTAAAAGCCGGACTTTGACACGTTTGGCATCTATTTACTTAGCACAGTTTTTTACATTTTCCCAAAAAAAAAAAAAAAATAAAATAAAAGGGTATTGTGTCTATTAAAATATTTTTTTAATTTAATTTTTGCGGCAAATATGTGCTTTAAAAACAGCAATGCAAATATTGAAAAAAAAAAAAAATAAATATATATATATATATATATATATATATATATATATATATATATATATATATATATATATATATACACACACACACACACACACACACACATATATATATATAATATTATAAAAATAATAAAAAAAATTTATATATATATATATATATATATATATATATATATATATATATATATATATATATATATATATATATATATATATATAATAAAAATGTAACGCTACCACCATTTTATTCCCCTGGGCCTCTGCTTTTAGAAAATATATACAGTGGAACCTTGGTTTACGAGTACCTCTGTTTACGAGCGTTTTGAAAGACGAGCAACATTTTTTTAAAAAAACTGTCTTGGTATACGAGCACTGTCTTGATATACGAGCAGTTTTATACTCTAAAAGCATGCCATCCCCTCTGTAAATGCACTCTCTCACATACCATTATGTGTCCCAGCGCTTGTACACTGTATAAACATGCCGATTTATATTGTTTTAGAGTGTCCCTGCACTTACTGTATGTATATGTCTCCTCGTTTCTCTGCCTCGCTCTCACCTCGTCTCCCTGCTCTACCCGGCGGGAGGGGCCGATCACTCCTTCTGACGTCATCTGAGGAGGAGGGGAGGAGGAAGCAGAGGGCTGCAGTGTTGTGAGTGAACAGCCAGACAAGCACTAATAAAGAATAATCGGCATCTGTTATGTAGTACAGCACGAATACAGGGACACATAATGTTTAACAAAGGAGATGGCATACTTATACTGTACAGTAATGTACTACTTTATATATAACAGCATATATTTATATTACTATAAATGCTTGTGGAACGAATCATCTGAGTTTCAATGCTTTCCTATGGGAAAACTTGCTTTGATATACGAGTGTTTTGGATTACAAGCAAGCTGCTGGAACGAATTATACTCGTAAACCAAGGTTCCACTGTAGTTGTTTGGGGAATTCTAAGTCATTCTCTACTGAAAAAAAAATATAAATAAAAAAAAGATTATTAACATGCCAAATTGTAAAACTTCCCCGGATGCAAAGCGGTTAAATGTTGTATAATGAGTAACCGACATATCACTGCACTTCACCTCTCCTCCAGTATTAAAGACTGGGCCCAATCAATATATACAAAGGTCAATGGTTTTCTTGATATCTGTGCAAATCAAAGTTTCACAGGATGAGAGTGACATCGTTCACCTATCACACTGTACTCGTAGCAGATTATTGGATCCCGTTCCACACCTCCGGGTAATATCAGGAAGTTGCTCCCCTCCATGGACATTTGTGTCTATCTGTGATGCTGGATAAATAGTCCCCGCTCCCAATTAGCATTTCAAATTTACCTGAAAAGGTAAGTAGGGATCACACACCGAACTAGCCATGCCGGTATGTAAAGGTACCATGTAGGACAGCAAAACATACAACGGTATATATAACAAATGTTGAAAACCATGTATCATTTTCCTTCCACTTCACAATTATGTGCCACTGTGTGTTGGTCTATCACAGTGATGGTGAACCTTGGCACCCCAGATGTTTTGGAACTATATTTCCCATGAGGCTCAACTACAGTACAGAGTGCATGAGCATTATGGGAAATGTAGTTCCAAAACATCTGGGGTGCCAAGGTTCTCCATCACTGCTCTAGCACATAAAAACCCCAAAAAATACATTTACATTTTTGGGTGCAACATTTCAAGGGGTATGAATACTTTTTCCAAGGCACTGTATTATAAAAGGGATGTATCTGCATTGGGGTTCCGTTGTTAAAAAAACAGCAACATCAGGATCCATAAATAGGACATCCAGCAATAAAAGTTGCCTGGCTGCCTCTCCTCTATAGGCCGCATTGATGAAGCGCGGGGTGGGCAGCGCTGGCACCGACTTTCCCGTATAGGGCAGAGTTAGCACATTCTGAGAGGGAATTTGTCAGGAATGTATTGAGGGGGAGCCGCAGAGCCGTGTGCTTATCTTCACCCCTTGTGTCCAGATAGCGGCGTTATTCATGGAGCTGCGGGGCTCTGGTATGTGAGCGGGCGGAGGGGAGGACGGCGCTGGCAACGACTTGAAGACTAAAACAATACGCAGCGGCTGGTGGCAGGAGGGTCGGCTTTCCCTGGCGAGAAAACGCTGAAAAGAAGCCCACTGTGGTGGAATGTTCACAGGGCTGTGATCTGATACAGACACTCCATTCATAAATAGAGCATTCGCTGGGGACCGGGACTTAAAGGGAAATGGATGTTTTACAAAATGGAGTCTTCCCTCATCGCTAGAACTCAAACTGACATTGAACCCGCGAAAGGCGAATACGCATACTTTCCTTCATTTACTTTGGGAGCCATGGCTGCCCCGGGGGGGGGGGGGGGGGGTATCAGGTGCCCGGTTTGCCGCACTCAAATTTCTCCATCGGGCTTCAATGTTAGCCCTGTGTCCTATAATGATATAGAACTCTGGGGTGGGTTTTGAGGAACGCTTAGTGCAAAACTCACATCACTAAAAAAAAAGTCTCATAGAAGGCACTCCTGGGTCCTCCCCACTGCTGAGTGCCACCATAGCAAGCCGCTTGCTATGGGGGGCACTTGTGCAGGCTTGCTATCGACACACAGGCCACTGACACACAGGCCACTGACACACAGGCCACTGACACACAGAGGGTGACTCATCCCCGCTCCCTCACTGGTGGCGATTAAAAGCAGCGGGAGCAAGTGGCTCCAGCTGCTGTCTCTGAGCCAATGAGGAGGGAAGAGAGTGGCTGTTCTCATGCACATCACTGGACTGAGATCAAGCTCAAGTCAAGTATGGGGGACTGTGAGAAGGTTGAGGCCAGGGGACTCTGCAGTAGGCTTGGTGGCCCTATAGGGAAAGAGGTTTCTGAAGTGAGCTGGGATCACAGTGAGGGGGAAGGATGGGGCCAGGAGACTCTGCAGTAGGCTTGCTGGCCCTATAGGGAATGAGCTATCTGGAGGGGGATGGGGACAATGTGAGAGGAAGGGTGGGCTAGGGGGACTCTGCAGTAGGCTTGGTGGCCTTATATGGAATGAGGTTTACGGAGGGGCACGGGGGCACTGTGAGGTGAAGGATGAGGCTAGGGGACTTTGCAGTAGGCTTGGTGGCCCTATAGGGAATGAGGTATCTGGAGGGGGCTTTGAGGATGATGCTAGGGGACTCTGCCATAGGCTTGGTGGCCCTATAGGGAAAAGAGGGTTTTGGAGGGGGCTGGGATCACAGTGAGGGAAAGGATGGGGCTAGGGGTCTCTGCAGTAGGCTTGGTGGCCCTATATGGAATGAGGTTTTTGGAGGGGGCACTGTGAGGTGGAGAATGGAGCTAGGGGTCTCTGCAGTAGACTTGGTGGCCCTATATGGAATGAGGTTTATGGAGGGGGCTGGGGGCACGGAAAACTATGAAGAGCTGTAGGCTCTGAAGCAGGCTGGGCAGCAGTGTGGGAGGTGTGTGAGGGTGTCAGGATTTTGTTGTGTTGATACCAAGCACGTCAACCCTAAATATTGGGATGAGAAAACTACATTACCGGATACAACCTACAGGTGGCGTTATATAATCCTTTCCTATAATGAACGTCTCTAGAATTCTCTCTCTCATTTCGGCATTGAAGCGATACCCAGTGTGTTACCCAACTAACACTTACATAAACACGCATGTTCTGGGTGTGCATTTTTTCCAGTCTCAGCTGCCCAGGTCTCCCCTCCTCATTGGCTAAGACAGCAGTGTGGCACGATTGGCTCCCGCTGCTGTCAAAAATCAGTAAACCAATCAGGAGATAGAGGGGGAGGGCCCGGTCACAGCTCTGTACCTGAATGGACACAGTAAGCTGTGACTCGGCCCGGGTGCCCCCATAACAAGCTGCTTGCTGTGGGGGCACTCAACAGGAGGGAGGGGCCAGGATCACAGAGACGGGACCCGAGAAGAGGAGGATCCGGGCCACTCTGTGCAAAACTGACTGCATAGAGCCGGTAAGTAGAAGAGTGTTTTTTTTTTTTTTTAAATATGAGACGTTACTGTCACTTTAAACCCGCATAGCTTACAAACCGAGTACAATAAAAAGTTGCTTTTCTGTTAAAATGCCTTCCCCATCCACTGCAGTTTACAATTTTCAATGCTGCCGACTCCTGTTTTACCAGTGCTGCTTCCCTGAACTTCCGGTCTTGACAGGAAAGAGTTATAGTGAAGGGAGAGCGGAATAGAGAAGTAGCAAAAGAATGGAAGAGCAGGAGGAAGGAGGAAGAGGAGGATAATGGAGGAGCAGGGGAAGGAAGTGGGGGGGATTGAGGATGAGGAAAATGGATGAGCTGGAAAAGGATGGTAGAGGAGGAGAACGGAGGAGCAGGAAGGAGGAGGAGGAGAACGGAGGAGCAGGAAGGAGGGAGGAGAACAGAGGAGCAGGAAGGAGGGAGGAGAACAGAGGAGCAGGAAGGAGGGAGGAGAACAGAGGAGCAGGAAGGAGGGAGGAGAACAGAGGAGCAGGAAGGAGGGAGGAGAACAGAGGAGCAGGAAGGAGGGAGGAGAACAGAGGAGCAGGAAGGAGGGAGGAGAACAGAGGAGCAGGAAGGAGGGAGGAGAACAGAGGGGCAGGAAGGAGGGAGGAGAACAGAGGGGCAGGAAGGAGGGAGGAGAACAGAGGGGCAGGAAGGAGGGAGGAGAACAGAGGGGCAGGAAGGAGGGAGGAGAACAGAGGGGCAGGAAGGAGGGAGGAGAACAGAGGGGCAGGAAGGAGGGAGGAGAACGGAGGAGCAGGAAGAGGGAGGAGAACGGAGGAGCAGGAAGAGGGAGGAGAACGGAGGAGCAGGAAGAGGAGGGAGAATGGAGGAGCAGGAAGAGGAGGGAGAATGGAGGAGCAGGAAAAGGAGGGAGAATGGAGGAGCAGGAAAAGGAGGGAGAATGGAGGAGCAGGAAGAGGAGGGAGAATGGAGGAGCAGGAAGAGGAGGGAGAATGGAGGAGCAGGAAGGAGGAGGAGGAGGAGGAGAATGGAGGAGCAGGAAGGAGGAGGAGGAGGAGGAGAACGGAGGAGCAGGAAGGAGGAGGAGGAGAACGGAGGAGCAGGAAGGAGGAGGAGGAGAACGGAGGAGCAGGAAGGAGGAGGAGGAGAACGGAGGAGCAGGAAGGAGGAGGAGGAGAACGGAGGAGCAGGAAGGAGGAGGAGGAGAACGGAGGAGCAGGAAGAGGAGGAGAATAGAGGAACTGGAAGAGGGAGGGGAGAAGGAGGAGAACAGGGCTCAGGAAAAGGATGGAAGAGCAGAAGCAGGAGCAGGAGCAGGAAAAGGGAGGGGAGAGGAGAAGGAAATGGATGGAAGAGCAGGAGCAGGAAGAGAGAGGGAGCAGGAAGAGGGGACAGAAAGGAGGAGAATTGAGGAACTGAAAAAGGACGGAAGAGCAGGAAGAGGGAGGGGAGGAAAAGCAGGAATGGAAAGTGGAGGAGCGGGGAGCAGGAAAGGGATGGAAGAGAAGGAAGAGGAAGGGGAGATGAGGAGAAGGAAGGAGGGAGGGAGTAGGAAGAGGGAGGAGAATTGAGGAGCAGGAAGACGGAGGGGAGATGGGATAGAAGACGGAGGGGAGATGGGATAGAAGACGGAGGGGAGATGGGATAGAAGACGGAGGGGAGATGGGATAGAAGACGGAGGGGAGATGGGATAGAAGACGGAGGGGAGATGGGATAGAAGACGGAGGGGAGATGGGATAGAAGACGGAGGGGAGATGGGATAGAAGACGGAGGGGAGATGGGATAGAAGACGGAGGGGAGATGGGATAGAAGACGGAGGGGAGATGGGATAGAAGACGGAGGGGAGATGGGATAGAAGACGGAGGGGAGATGGGATAGAAGACGGAGGGGAGATGGGATAGAAGAGGGAGGGGAGATGGGATAGAAGAGGGAGGGGAGATGGGATAGAAGAGGGAGGGGAGATGGGATAGAAGAGGGAGGGGAGATGGGATAGAAGAGGGAGGGGAGATGGGATAGAAGAGGGAGGGGAGATGGGATAGAAGAGGGAGGGGAGATGGGATAGAAGAGGGAGGGGAGATGGGATAGAAGAGGGAGGGGAGATGGGATAGAAGAGGGAGGGGAGATGGGATAGAAGAGGGAGGGGAGATGGGATAGAAGAGGGAGGGGAGATGGGATAGAAGAGGGAGGGGAGATGGGATAGAAGAGGGAGGGGAGATGGGATAGAAGAGGGAGGGGAGATGGGATAGAAGAGGGAGGGGAGATGGGATAGAAGAGGGAGGGGAGATGGGATAGAAGAGGGAGGGGAGATGGGATAGAAGAGGGAGGGGAGATGGGATAGAAGAGGGAAGGAGCAGGAGAATGTGGGCGGGGGGAGAATGTGGATCAGGGGAAGTGACAGCAGAGCAGTTGAGTGCCTTGGCATTCTAGGCTATGAGGCTGAGTGTTTCTATAGTGACGCAGACTGCCTCAGCCAAAACGAGGAGTTAATGGACCAGGAAGTGGGTCTACAGCAATGATGTGGCAGAAAGAGGCTGCAGGAGATCAGCAGCACTGAGGTTTTTATAGAAGACAAGGCAAGAGTTAATAATCCATACAACAGAGAAAACAAAAGGTCATCCAGTTGACATTTAGGTGTGCTTTGGTTTTCAGAACCACCTCCACACCTCAGACCTCCACACCTCAGACCTCCACACCTCAGACCTCCACACCTCAGACCTCCACACCTCAGACCTCCACACCTCAGACCTCCACACCTCAGACCTCAGACCAGGATGGTGTCACTTACTGATAAATGGTTATGTGGGGTGACACGGGGCGATTCAGGTGGGTGTTCTTCTCCCAGAAGCGGTCCATCTCCTGCTTGGCTGTAGTCCCCATAGGGAGAGCGCTGACAAAATGAAGATAAAAGTCATTAAGAATTGTAACCAATGAGGAGACACGAATTCCTGAACAAGTCTCTACATCTCATTTCCTTAAAGCTGATGACTTTACCTCCCTTGGTTCCCCCCCCCCCCATACCCTTGAAATTTTTAATTAAAGCCTTTCGTTTTTTATTACATTCCTTATTTAATCTCATTACTGGGTCTCTGTGCATCTCTATGCATTGCAGGCAGATCATGGCTGCTGGGAGGGGCCGGTAGGGGGCTGTACATTGCAGGCAGATCATGGCTGCTGGGAGGGGCCGGTAGGGGGCTGTACATTGCAGGCAGATCATGGCTGCTGGGAGGGGCCGGTAGGGGGCTGTACATTGCAGGCAGATCATGGCTGCTGGGAGGGGCCGGTAGGGGGCTGTACATTGCAGGCAGATCATGGCTGGTGGGAGGGGCCGGTAGGGGGCTGTACATTGCAGGCAGATCATGGCTGGTGGGAGGGGCCGGTAGGGGGCTGTACATTGCAGGCAGATCATGGCTGGTGGGAGGGGCCGGTAGGGGGCTGTACATTGCAGGCAGATCATGGCTGGTGGGAGGGGCCGGTAGGGGGCTGTACATTGCAGGCAGATCATGGCTGGTGGGAGGGGCCGTTAGGGGGCTGTACATTGCAGGCAGATCACGGCTGGTGGGAGGGGCTAGCAGGGATCTGTACATATCTTCCTGAAAACATCCACAGCACCCCGCCTCAGCATTCCTCTCCAGAGCCCTGAAGCAAAGAGTGGGAGGAGTTATGCAAATGTCAAAATGCCTTGGTGGGTGTGAGTATTCTAGGAGTGGGCGTTGCCTAGGAAGGCTGTATTTGCATGCAGACCGCCCACCTGGGATGCTGAGCTCCTCTGTACAGCTGATGGCAGCGGGTGCAGTGCATTGTGGGAGGTGGGAGAAATGCGCCCCCTGCACGAGGTCTCATGGTGTCCGCAGTCACTGGGTGACGGGTTCTATCGCAGGAGAGTGAAGGAAGGAGGAGGTGATCTGTTGCCACGGGCAACTAAACCGCCTCTTCTCAGAGGTCACATGACTGGTCTGTATGTTATTCATAGAAGTGTGACCTCTCCTCTGATTGGTGTAGAAGATCTGGAATTCCATGCTATGGGGGGGGGTTGGACAATGGGGGCTGTGTGTTGGGGGGGGGACAGTGGGGGCTGTGTGTTGGGGGGGGGGGGGGGGGGGGGGACAGTGGGGGCTGTGTGTTGGGGGGGGGGGGACAGTGGGGGCTGTGTGTTGGGGGGGGGGGGGGACAGTGGGGGCTGTGTGTTGGGGGGGGGGGGGACAGTGGGGGCTGTGTGTTGGGGGGGGGGACAGTGGGGGCTGTGTGTTGGGGGGGGGGACAGTGGGGGCTGTGTGTTGGGGGGGGGGGACAGTGGGGGCTGTGTGTTGGGGGGGGGGGACAGTGGGGGCTGTGTGTTGGGGGGGGGGACAGTGGGGGCTGTGTGTTGGGGGGGGGGACAGTGGGGGCTGTGTGTTGGGGGGGGGGGGACAGTGGGGGCTGTGTGTTGGGGGGGGGGGGGGGGGGGGACAGTGGGGGCTGTGTGTTGGGGGGGGGGGGGGACAGTGGGGGCTGTGTGTTGGGGGGGGGACAGTGGGGGCTGTGTGTTGGGGGGGGGGGGACAGTGGGGGCTGTGTGTTGGGGGGGGGGGGGGACAGTGGGGGCTGTGTGTTGGGGGGGGGGGGGGACAGTGGGGGCTGTGTGTTGGGGGGGGGGGGGGACAGTGGGGGCTGTGTGTTGGGGGGGGGGGGACAGTGGGGGCTGTGTGTTGGGGGGGGGGGACAGTGGGGGCTGTGTGTTGGGGGGGGACAGTGGGGGCTGTGTGTTAGTGGGGGCTGTGTGTTGGGGGGGGGGAGTGGGGGCTGTGTGTTTGGGGGGGGGGGGACAGTGGGGGCTGTGTGTTGGGGGGGGGACAGTGGGGGCTGTGTGTTGGGGGGGGACAGTGGGGGCTGTGTGTTGGGGGGGGGGGGGGACAGTGGGGGTTGTGTGTTGGGGGGGGGACAGTGGGGGCTGTGTGTTGGGGGGGGGGGACAGTGGGGGCTGTGTGTTGGGGGGGGGGGGACAGTGGGGGCTGTGTGTTGGGGGGGGGGGGACAGTGGGGGCTGTGTGTTGGGGGGGGGACAGTGGGGGCTGTGTGTTGGGGGGGGGGACAGTGGGGGCTGTGTGTTTGGGGGGGGGGACAATGGGGGCTGTGTGTTTGGGGGGGGGGACAATGGGGGCTGTGTGTTGGGGGGGGGGGGGACAATGGGGGCTGTGTGTTTGGGGGGGGGGGCAATGGGGGCTGTGTGTTGGGGGGGGGTTGTCATGCTATCACTCACCTCCTCATACAGAAGGTCGGTCTGAGCTGGGAGAGGAGACATTGCCGAGCCGAGTGCCTGAAAGAAAAAAAAGAGGGGGGAGGGGGATCATTATCTACTGCAACCAGAGCCCCCCCACCTCCGCACTCATATCTTCTACACCAGATGATCTCCCCCCCCCCCCCAACTACACACCCCAAATTCAGGTTAACAGCCCCCATCTCCAACAACATACCCCTCTTACACCAGCACACTAGGTGCCCCCCCCCCCCTAACACCCCTACACCAGGTGACACCCCTCTTTCCTCAACCAGATGACCACCCCCTCTCCTCCAACCTCATACTTCCTACATTGCCCACATGAGATGACCCCCCCCCCCCCCAAAAAAAAACTAACACCCCTACACCAGGTGACACCCCCTTTTCTCAACCTCATACCCCCTCACCAAGACCACCCCCCCCCCAACCTTATACTTTCTACACTGCTAGATGACCATCAACCCCCCCCAACAAGGTGATCCTCCTCCGCAACCTTATACACCACCACAAACTAACACCCCCCACACCAGGTGACACCCCATTTCCTCAACCTCACCCCCCCCCCCCCAACCAGATGATCACCCCCTCTCCTCCAACTTCATACTTCCTACATTGCCACATGAGATGACCCCCCCACAACAGGTGACACCCCCTTTTCTCAACCTCATATCCAACACCAAGACCCCCCCCCCCAACCTTATACTTTCTACACTGCTAAATGAACACCCTCCCCCCCACAAACAAGTTGATCCTCTCTCGCAACCTTATACACCAGCACACTGGTTGAACCCCCCCCCAATCTCACACCCCCACACCAGGTGACACCCCTCTTTCCTCAACCTCACCCCCCCCCAACCTCATACTTCTTACATTGCCACATGAGATGACCCCCAACCCCTCAACCTCATATCCCCCACACCTCCACACTTTTAGTGGCCCCCCCATACCTCCTACACAGGTGACCCCCCCCCCAACTGTAACCTCATTCCCCCTTCACACTGGGTGACCCCCAAAATAACACCCCTACACCAGGTGACACCCCCCTTTTATCAACCTCACACCCCCCCCCTCTCATTCAGCCTCATATCCCCCTACACCCCCCTGATAACCTGGAGCCCCTCTGACACCCCCCATCCCCCTCTCCCGTCCCCGGTACAGCCAGAAAGTCACCTCAATAACAGCGCCGCCATCTTTACTCTGACCATGTGACGTCACCTACCACGTGATATTCCTAATATCCCTCCCCCTGCCGCTCTCAACAGGGAGGGAGGCGTGGTCCCCTCCCCGACGTCACACGCAGGCTGAGCGGAGAGGAGTGGGCGTGTACAGTTATTTGAATACAGTGAGGCTCCGCCCCTTCCAGTGTCCCCAACCCAGATTAGATAAGATTTTAGTACGGGGGAACTTCGTACAGAGAGAGAAGAGGGGGGCGGGGCTCCTCCTTCTTCATCATGTTGGGTGGAGCTGGATCTCTTCATAGAACGTGGAATTAAAAGTGACCCTCCCCCAGTGTGTGGTGTTGTGTCAGTGGGGGAGGGGAGCATTACCTAGCCAGGTTCACCTGTACATAAAGAGCCACTCCGGCTGGAATACTCCCCTCCCCCCCACAGACAGAGATTACATGTCCAGCATCATCCAACCCCTTCCTGTGAGCTCAGGGGGTCATGGACACGCCCCCTAGGGGAAAGATATCACTATGACCTGGGCTTAAAGGGGAATGATCCTTCTTTCCTCCTGGGCTGAGCAGTGGAGGTGGGCGGTCCTTCCTCCTGGGCTGAGCAGTGGAGGTGGGCGGTCCTTCCTCCTGGGCTGAGCAGTGGAGGTGGGCGGTCCTTCCTCCTGGGCTGAGCAGTGGAGGTGGGCGGTCCTTCCTCCTGGGCTGAGCAGTGGAGGTGGGCGGTCCCCCTCTTGGGCTGAGCAGTGGAGGTGGGCGGTCCTTCCTCCTGGGCTGAGCAGTGGAGGTGGGCGGTCCTTCCTCCTGGGCTGAGCAGTGGAGGTGGGCGGTCCTTCCTCCTGGGCTGAGCAGTGGAGGTGGGCGGTCCTTCCTCCTGGGCTGAGCAGTGGAGGTGGGCGTCCTCCTCTTGGGCTGAGCAGTGGAGGTGGGCGGTCCTTCCTCCTGGGCTGAGCAGTGGAGGTGAGCGGTCCTTCCTCCTGGGCTGAGCAGTGGAGGTGGGCGGTCCTTCCTCCAGGGCTGAGCAGTGGAGGTGGGCGGTCCTTCCTCCTGGGCTGAGCAGTGGAGGTGGGCGGTCCTTCCTCCTGGGCTGAGCAGTGGAGGTGGGCGGTCCTTCCTCCTGGGCTGAGCAGTGGAGGTGGGCGGTCCCCCTCTTGGGCTGAGCAGTGGAGGTGGGCGGTCCTTCCTCCTGGGCTGAGCAGTGGAGGTGGGCGGTCCCCCTGCTGGGCTGAGCAGTGGAGGTGGGCGGTCCCCCTGCTGGGCTGAGCAGTGGAGGTGGGCGGTCCCCCTCTTGGGCTGAGCAGTGGAGGTGGGCAGTCCTTCCTCCAGGGCTGAGCAGTGGAGGTGGGCGGTCCTTCCTCCTGGGCTGAGCAGTGGAGGTAGGCGGTCCTTCCTCCAGGGCTGAGCAGTGGAGGTGGGCGGTCCTTCCTCCTGGGCTGAGCAGTGGAGGTGGGCGGTCCCCCTCTTGGGCTGAGCAGTGGAGGTGGGCGGTCCTTCCTCCTGGGCTGAGCAGTGGAGGTGGGCGGTCCCCCTGCTGGGCTGAGCAGTGGAGGTGGGCGGTCCCCCTGCTGGGCTGAGCAGTGGAGGTGGGCAGTCCTTCCTCCAGGGCTGAGCAGTGGAGGTGGGCGGTCCTTCCTCCTGGGCTGAGCAGTGGAGGTAGGCGGTCCTTCCTCCAGGGCTGAGCAGTGGAGGTGGGCGGTCCTTCCTCCTGGGCTGAGCAGTGGAGGTGGGCGGTCCTTCCTCCTGGGCTGAGCAGTGGAGGTGGGCGGTCCCCCTCTTGGGCTGAGCAGTGGAGGTGGGCAGTCCTTCCTCCTGGGCTGAGCAGTGGGGGTGGGCAGTCCTTCCTCCTGGGCTGAGCAGTGGAGGTGGGCGGTCCTTCCTCCTGGGCTGAGCAGTGGAGGTGGGCGGTCCCCTTCTTGGGCTGAGCAGTGGAGGTGGGCGGTCCTTCCTCCTGGGCTGAGCAGTGGAGGTGGGCGGTCCTTCCTCCTGGGCTGAGCAGTGGAGGTAGGCGGTCCTTCCTCCAGGGCTGAGTAGTGGAGGTGGGCGGTCCTTCCTCCTGGGCTGAGCAGTGGAGGTAGGCGGTCCTTCCTCCAGGGCTGAGCAGTGGAGGTGGGCGGTCCTTCCTCCTGGGCTGAGCAGTGGAGGTGGGCGGTCCTTCCTCCTGGGCTGAGCAGTGGAGGTGGGCGGTCCTTCCTCCTGGGCTGAGCAGTGGAGGTGGGCGGTCCCCCTCTTGGGCTGAGCAGTGGAGGTGGGCGGTCCTTCCTCCTGGGCTGAGTGTTGGAGGTGGGCGGTCCTTCCTCCTGGGCTGAGCAATGGAGGTGGGCGGTCCCCCTGCTGGGCTGAGCAGTGGAGGTGGGCGGTCCTTCCTCCTGGGCTGAGCAGTGGAGGTGGGCGGTCCTTCCTCCTAGGCTGAGCAGTGGAGGTAGGCGGTCCTTCCTCCAGGGCTGAGCAGTGGAGGTGGGCGGTCCTTCCTCCTGGGCTGAGCAGTGGAGGTGGGCGGTCCTTCCTCCTGGGCTGAGCAGTGGAGGTGGGCGGTCCCCTTCTTGGGCTGAGCAGTGGAGGTGGGCGGTCCTTCCTCCTGGGCTGAGCAGTGGAGGTGGGCGGTCCTTCCTCCTGGGCTGAGCAGTGGAGGTAGGCGGTCCTTCCTCCAGGGCTGAGTAGTGGAGGTGGGCGGTCCTTCCTCCTGGGCTGAGCAGTGGAGGTAGGCGGTCCTTCCTCCAGGGCTGAGCAGTGGAGGTGGGCGGTCCTTCCTCCTGGGCTGAGCAGTGGAGGTGGGCGGTCCTTCCTCCTGGGCTGAGCAGTGGAGGTGGGCGGTCCTTCCTCCTAGGCTGAGCAGTGGAGGTGGGCGGTCCCCCTCTTGGGCTGAGCAGTGGAGGTGGGCGGTCCTTCCTCCTGGGCTGAGTGTTGGAGGTGGGCGGTCCTTCCTCCTGGGCTGAGCAGTGGAGGTGGGCGGTCCCCCTGCTGGGCTGAGCAGTGGAGGTGGGCGGTCCCCCTCTTGGGCTGAGCAGTGGAGGTGGGCGGTCCCCCTCTTGGGCTGAGCAGTGGAGGTGGGCGGTCCCCCTCTTGGGCTGAGCAGTGGAGGTGGGCGGTCCCCCTCTTGGGCTGAGCAGTGGAGGTGGGCGGTCCCCCTCCTGGGCTGAGCAGTGGAGGTGGGCGGTCTTTCCTCCTGGGCTGAGCAGTGGAGGTGGGCAGTCCTTCCTCCTGGGCTGAGCAGTGGAGGTGGGCGGTCCTTCCTCCTGGGCTGAGCAGTGGAGGTGGGCGGTCCCCCTCTTGGGCTGAGCAGTGGAGGTGGGCGGTCCCCCTCCTGGGCTGAGCAGTGGAGGTGGGCGGTCCTTCCTCCTGGGCTGAGCAGTGGAGGTGGGCTGTCCTTCCTCCTGGGCTGAGCAGTGGAGGTGGGCGGTCCCCCTCCTGGGCTGAGCAGTGGAGGTGGGCGGTCCTTCCTCCTGGGCTGAGCAGTGGAGGTGGGCTGTCCTTCCTCCTGGGCTGAGCAGTGGAGGTGGGCGATTCCCCTCCTGGGCTGAGCAGTGGAGGTGGGCTGTCCTTCCTCCTGGGCTGAGCAGTGGAGGTGGGCGGTCCCCCTGCTGGGCTGAGCAGTGGAGGTGGGCGGTCCCCCTGCTGGGCTGAGCGGTGGATGTGGGCGGTCCCCCTCTTGGGCTGAGCAGTGGAGGTGGGCAGTCCTTCCTCCAGGGCTGAGCAGTGGAGGTGGGCGGTCCTTCCTCCTGGGCTGAGCAGTGGAGGTGGGCGGTCCCCCTCTTGGGCTGAGCAGTGGAGGTGGGCGGTCCCCCTCCTGGGCTGAGCAGTGGAGGTGGGCGGTCCTTCCTCCTGGGCTGAGCAGTGGAGGTGGGCTGTCCTTCCTCCTGGGCTGAGCAGTGGAGGTGGGCGATTCCCCTCCTGGGCTGAGCAGTGGAGGTGGGCTGTCCTTCCTCCTGGGCTGAGCAGTGGAGGTGGGCGGTCCCCCTGCTGGGCTGAGCAGTGGAGGTGGGCGGTCCCCCTGCTGGGCTGAGCGGTGGAGGTGGGCGGTCCCCCTCTTGGGCTGAGCAGTGGAGGTGGGCAGTCCTTCCTCCAGGGCTGAGCAGTGGAGGTGGGCGGTCCTTCCTCCTGGGCTGAGCAGTGGAGGTGGGCGATTCCCCTCCTGGGCTGAGCAGTGGAGGTGGGCAGTCCTTCCTCCTGGGCTGAGCTCAGGCCCTTATATTATATAGTTGTTGGTAGATCTGAAGTAGGATGTGCAATCAGATTGTTACATAGTTAGTCAGGTTGAAAAAAGACACAAGTCCATCTGGCTCAGCCAATAAAACCAGATGGATTGTATAGTGTATGTCCAGTATAAAGGAGGTTGTACAATCAGATTGTGTAGTGTATGGCCAGTAGACAATCAGATTGTATAATGAATGGTCAGTGGACAATCTGTTACTAGCTTAAATGACATTTTACAGTCAGATTGTAACTTGTGTGGCGATCATAAAAAGGATTGTATATAGACTGTACAATCAGATTGTATAGTGTATGGCCAGCTTGGAGTGGATTGTATGATGTATGGTGATTGTCCGGTGTATGGCCAGCTTGGAGTGGATTGTATGATGTACGGTGATTGTATAGTGTATGGCCAGCTTGGAGTGGATTGTATGATGTACGGTGATTGTACGGTGTATGGCCAGCTTGGAGTGGATTGTATGATGTACGGAGATTGTACGGTGTATGGCCAGCTTGGAGTAGATTGTATGATGTACGGTGATTGTATAGTGTATGGCCAGCTTGGAGTGGATTGTATGATGTACAGTGATTGTAGGGTGTATGGCCAGCTTGGAGTGGATTGTATGATGTACGGTGATTGTAGGGTGTATGGCCAGCTTGGAGTGGATTGTATGATGTACAGTGATTGTACGGTGTATGGCCAGCTTGGAGTGGATTGTATGATGTACGGTGATTGTACGGTGTATGGCCAGCTTGGAGTGGATTGTATGATGTACGGTGATTGTACGGTGTATGGCCAGCTTGGAGTGGATTGTATGATGTACGGGGATTGTATAGTGTATGGCCAGCTTGGTGTGGATTGTATGATGTACGGTGATTGTATAGTGTATGGCCAGCTTGGAGTGGATTGTATGATGTACGGTGATTGTACGGTCTATGGCCAGCTTGGAGTGGATTGTATGATGTACGGTGATTGTACGGTGTATGGCCAGCTTGGAGTGGATTGTATGATGTACGGTGATTGTATAGTGTATGGCCAGCTTGGAGTGGATTGTATGATGTACAGTGATTGTACGGTGTATGGCCAGCTTGGAGTGGATTGTATGATGTACGGTGATTGTACGGTGTATGGCCAGCTTGGAGTGGATTGTATGATGTACGGGGATTGTATAGTGTATGGCCAGCTTGGAGTGGATTGTATGATGTACGGTGATTGTATAGTGTATGGCCAGCTTGGAGTGGATTGTATGATGTACAGTGATTGTACGGTGTATGGCCAGCTTGGAGTGGATTGTATGATGTACGGTGATTGTACGGTGTATGGCCAGCTTGGAGTGGATTGTATGATGTACAGTGATTGTACGGTGTATGGCCAGCTTGGAGTGGATTGTATGATGTACAGTGATTGTACGGTGTATGGTGATCTTTGGGTCCCTGGGTGCTGATACAGATTGATTAACCCCCGCTGTGCCTTTCTCAGTTTATCTCTCAGTAATTTGGTGTCCAATCTGATTGCCTGTCACCAGCAGTGAGAGATTTGCTGGATTTTGTGCTGTCTGAGTTGAGTCCATTGAATGTCTGTTGGCAGTCCCCCCCCCTCAACCCCGGGGAACAATCGCCCATCATTGTCCAGGCCGTTCCTCAGACTTCTCTCCCTGTCAGCTTCAGCACCCACTGCCACGGCCCTGCCTCCTGATTGGTCAGAAGTTCAGCAGCACCCTCTGAGTCCCGCCCCTTGGGGTTTATAAACCAGAATCCCCTCCATCCCGTATTCCATCTTAGAAGGAATCAGAGGGTTTCTGGGGCTCCAAATCGCCCCCCACAATTCGGGGAATCTCACCATACCAGACGACCAATGGAAGCCCCCAAGAATCCGCGACACCTGCTGGCCCTGGCCGCCATCTTCGCTCTCAGTAAGTTCACGTTTCTCCGTTCCGTCGCCATTTATGGTTCAGTTTCTGCGCTGTCCTCTCTTTAGGCGACCGGTCGGTTGGCATTTTGCATAGGAAGCCAGGTGCCTTGTGGCTGGCAGAGGGCAGAGGAGGGGGCCATTGTCTGTCCATGGCACTGGGGGGCAAACAGTGTGCCATGGCAGGGGGTGCAGAGGATTCTGGGAGATGAGGATTTTTCATATCAAAAAAGTCAGAATCCTAGAAGTCAGAGGAGGAATTCTGACTTTCCCTCCCTGATCCGTGTACATGTGACTCCGAGGGTTCAATCTAGAGGGTCAGGATAACAGCCAGGCGATGGGCATTTCCAGAGGAGGTCAGGAGCCCGACCCCATGTCCTATACACCGTACCCCAAATCTGTCCTATAAAGAGGATGTGCCACCTCCTGAGCCAATCACAGGGCAACTTTATATATTATAATAATCTTCATGTGTGATATAATATTTATTATATATCAGCGTATACAATGTATATTATTTATTATATATCAGTGTATATAATGTATAATATTTATTATATATCAGTGTATATAATGTATAATATTTATTATATATCCGTGTATATAATGTATAATATTTATTATATATCAGTGTATACAATGTATAATATTTATTATATATCAGTGTATATAATGTATAATATTTATTATATATCAGTGTATACAATGTATAATATTTATTATATATCAGTGTATATAATGTATAATATTTATTATATATCAGTGTATACAATGTATAATATTTATTATATATCAGTGTATACAATGTATAATATTTATTATATATCAGCGTATATAATGTATAATATTTATTGTATATCAGCGTATACAATGTATAATATTTATTATATATCAGTGTATATAATGTATAATATTTATTATATATCAGTATATACAATGTATAATATTTATTATATATCAGCGTATATAATGTATTTTATTTATTATATATCAGCGTATATAATGTATTATATAAGATTTATTATATATCAGCATATACAATATATTATATACTAGACATGTATAATATTTATTATGTATCAGTGTATATAATGTATTATATGATAGATGTGTATAATATTTATTATATTATCTTAGTGTATACAATGTATTATATAATAAATATGTAGAAAATTTTCTATATGATATCAGCGTATAAAATGTATTATATGATAGACATTTATATAATTTATTATATAATGTCAGTGTATACAATGTATTACGTACTAGAAATGTATAATATTTATTATATGATATCAGTGTATACAATGTATTATATAATAGACATGTAAAATTTCTTATACATACTATAACTGTAGAATATTTATAATATATTATTAATTATAATGATATAATATTATCATAATATTGTATTTTATTCATTACAATATTTACAGGATCTTCTGTATTATATAATATAAATGTATACAATGTATTGATTGATATAAATGTATAATATTTATTATATGATAGAGCTGTAAAATATTTATTATATAACATAAATGTATTAAATTATATAACATAACGGAATAATGTGTATTATATAATAAAAATAATATATAATAACATAAAGTATGAATTTAAATAACATATATATATGTATATATATATATATATATATATATATATATATATATATATATATATATATATATATCTATAACATTTGTCATAGGCTTTAATTGTAAACTATCTATTTGATAACTTAAATGCATAAAATCTATTATATGATATAATGTTCAAAATATAATGTAACTGTATGCTGTTAAAATATATAATATTCTGTATATTACACAAAATGTGTAAAATATATTATATTTATTATATGATATAAATGTAAAATATTCAAAAAATTATATGTATTATAACATAAATCTTTATAATATTTATTATGTAAAATACATAAAAAATATTTTTTAGACATTAAAAATGGATAATGTTTATTAAATAATATACATGTATAATATTAATTATATTATATAAATGCATAATATTAAAAAAAAGTATTATTATTATTATTATTTTTATTGTATATGATTGTCTTTGGTCCTCCTTCTCCCAAGTGGCCTCCAAAGCCCCTACTTTTTTTTTCTCCTTTTTTTCATATATATATATATATATTTGGGGTATGGGCCTACCTACACAGTAAATTTGGTTTATACATTTATAATATTCATTGTGTAATGTAAATGTAAACGATATTGTTTAGATAACATAGATAGTATTTATATAATATACATGTATAATATTCCTTATATAATCTAAATGTTTAATATTCAATAAATAATAAAAAATATAAAATATATATTGTACATGTATAAAAATATTTATGTAACATAAATGTATAACATTTATTTGATAAGGGTAACATGTTTATTAGATAATATAATCCTATATTATTTATTATATAACATATTTGTGAAATAATTATTTTAGAATATAATATAATATAGTAAAATATAAATGTATAATATTAGATCATTTAAATGTAAAATATTTATTATATATCATTCATTGTTTAATATTTATTGTATAATGGAAATTTATATTATTTATCAAATAATATAAATAAATGTATAGTATTTATTATATAATTTACATGTAAAAAATCCGATATATAATTTAACTGAAAAATGTTTATTTGCTAAAATAAATGTATTATACCTATCCTATAATATAAATGTAAAATATTAATAATATAATATAAACGTTTTATACCTATCCTATAATATAAATGTATAATATTCATCATATAAAATAAATGTATTATATCTATCATATATTATAAATGTATAATGTTCATATTATGAAATAAATGTATTTTACCTATCATATATTAAAAGTGTTTAATATTCATAATAAATTATAAATGTTTCATACCTATCCTATTAAATAAAGGTAAAATATTAATATAAATATTTTATACCTATCATATAATATAAAGGTAAAATATTAATAATATAATATAAATATTTTATACCTATCATATAATATAAAGGTAAAATATTAATAATATAATATAAATGTTTCATACCTATCCTATTATATAAAGGTAAAATATTAATAATATAATATAAATATTTTATACCTATCATATAATATAAAGGTAAAATATTTATTATGTAATATAATATATACTGTATGTAGGGTATTTATTATTCTTGTTAATTTGTCAATGGGGACACTTGCTCTGGTGACAACTGTACTCACTTTAGAGATCTCTTCTCACTTCTTAGTGAATGGTTTCATGCAGCCATTGCTGAGTAGCCAGCAGTGGAAAACCCAGCAGCGTTGTTGACTTATACTCAGTTTTATATGGACTGCGGAACTCAGAGCTCTATGGGAACGGTGACACCATCAGTAGATTTAGTATTGTCCTGTAATATTTGATGAGCAGCCAATCAAAAGTGATATTTCATGTATAGGGGGGGACATGATGTGCTGACTCACCTACCTTTGGTTTCTGGCTCTGGTACCATCTACCTTGAAGCCATACTCATCTTCCTAGCACAGGGGCAGACCCGGGAACTCAGCACAGGGATGGTGGGAACTCCTCATAATGGGCACAGCAGGTGTACAGACCCAGGAACTCAGCACAGGGATGGTGGGAACCCCTCATAATGGGCACAGCAGGTGTACAGACCCGGGAACTCAGCACAGGGATGGTGGGAACCCCTCATAATGGGCACAGCAGGGGTACAGACCCGGGAACTCAGCACAGGGGTGGTGGGAACCCCTCATAATGGGCACAGCGGGTGTACAGACCCAGGAACTCAGCACAGGGATGGTGAGAACCCCTCATAATGGGCACAGCAGGTGTACAGACCCGGGAACTCAGCACAGGGATGGGGGGGGGGGTGACTCCTCATATATCTAGGGTTTGATCTGCATCCATATGATTTATTTTTGTCTTTCTAACGTCTTTTCAATGTTTTCCCCCATCCTCAGCACTTTCCCCGGCCCTGGCCATTGAAGTATACACTGATCAGGAGATTTATGGCACTGTAGGGACGAAGGTCCGTCTGTCCTGCACATTCTGGTCCAGCGAATGGATCTCAGATGACATCTCGGTAAGCTGGCACTTCCAGCCGGACAACGCCCGGGACACGTATTCGGTAAGGCCACCACCAAATTATGGAACACAACCCTCATTTTCCAACATGGCGGTACAGAGTCAGGTGGGGGGCCAAGTGTTTTTCAGTGACAGGTTCTTCTAAGGGCCCGTTCCCACCGCTGTCTTGTGTGGTGATGTGCGTTGGTAACATGTGGCGCACACGCATCATGGTGGGCATCCTATTCACTTCTAAAGGACCCCCAATGCCAACACAGCAACATCCCTGACCCCCCAAAATATGCCAAGGTGGGTTGACCTTTGTTGGGGTCCAACAACATCCCTTATCCCCAATATAGGCCAAGGTGGGTTGACCTTTGTTGGGGTCCAACAACATCCCTTATCCCCAATATAGGCCAAGGTGGGTTGACCTTTGTTGGGGTCCAACAACATCCCTGATCCCCAATATAGGCCAAGGTGGGTTGACCTTTGTTGGGGTCCAACAACATCCCTGACCCCCCAATATATGCCAAGGTGGTATGACCTTTGTTGGGTTCCAACAACATCCCTGACCCCCCAATATAGGCCAAGGTGGGTTGACTTTTGTTGGGGTCCAACAACATCCCTTATACCCAATATAGGCCAAGGTGGTATGACCTTTGTTGGGGTCCAACAACATCCCTGACCCCCCAATATATGCCAAGGTGGGTTGACCTTTGTTGGGGTCCAACAACATTTCTGACCCCCAGTATAGGCCAAGGTGGGATGAGCTTTGTTGGGGTCCAACAACATCCCTGACCCTCCCAATATAGGCCAAGGTGGGTTGACCTTTGTTGGGGTCCAACAACATCCCTTATCCCCAATATAAGCCAAGGTGGGTTGACCTTTGTTGGGGTCCAACAACATCCCTTATACCCAATATAGGCCAAGGTGGGTTGACTTTTGTTGGGGTCCAACAACATCCCTGATCCCCAATATAGGCCAAGGTGGGTTGACCTTTGTTGGGGTCCAACAACATCCCTTATCCCCAATATAGGCCAAGGTGGGTTAACCTTTGTTGGGGTCCAACAACATCCCTTATACCTAATATAGGCCAAGGTGGGTTGACTTTTGTTGGGGTCCAACAACATCCCTTATACCTAATATAGGCCAAGGTGGGTTGACTTTTGTTGGGGTCCAACAACATCCCTTATACCTAATATAGGCCAAGGTGGGTTGACTTTAGTTGGGGTCCAACAACATCCCTGATTCCCAATATAGGCCAAGGTGGGTTGACCTTTGTTGGGTTCCAGCAACGTCCCTGACCCCCCAATATAGGCCAAGGTGGGTTAACCTTTGTTGGGGTCCAACAACATCCCTTATACCCAATATAGGCCAAGGTGGGTTGACTTTTGTTGGGGTCCAACAACATCCCTGATCCCCAATATAGGCCAAGGTGGGTTGACCTTTGTTGGGGTCCAACAACATCCCTGATCCCCAATATAGGCCAAGGTGGGTTGACTTTTGTTGGGGTCCAACAACATCCCTGATCCCCAATATAGGCCAAGGTGGGTTAACCTTTGTTGGGGTCCAACAACATCCCTGACCCCCCAATATAGGCCAAGATGGGTTGACTTTTGTTGGGGTCCAACAACATCCCTGACCCCCCCCCAACATCGGCCAAGGTGGGCTGACCTTCGTTAGGGTCCAACAACATCCCTGACCCCCAACATCGGCCAAGGTGGGTTGATCTTTGTTGGGGCGCAAAAACATCCCTGACCCCCCCAACGAAGGTCAACTCTAGACATGCGCAGAACGAAAAAATTTGTTTTGTTTCGGATCGAATCATTGGGTTCCTAAATTCGTTTCTTTGCATTCGCAACATGTTTTGCTTCGTTTATTCGTTTTCGACCAGATTCTAATTTTCCCAATGGATTCAAAGTATTCAATAAAATTAGAATCAAAAATATCAAATCAATCCAAATTCATTGTGAAAAATAGCTGGTTCTATTCTATTCGAATTTCGAGGAGACAGCTATATTCTTTCTATTTTATTCTATTCTATTTTTTTTATATTGTATTCTATTCTAATCCTTTGTTTTGTATTATACTTTATTCATATTTTTTTCTATTCTATTCTTTTCTATTCTGTTTTATTTTGTTACATTCTTATTAAATTTTGGAAGACGGCTATATTCTTTTTGTTTTATTCTTTTCAATTTAAGTTTCAAAATTCGAGTTTCGAAAAGACAGCTATATTCATTCTATTTTATTCTATTCTAATCTATGCTATTTTTTTACATTCTATTAATTTCTTTTCTATTCTATACTTTTCCTTTTTTTTTCTTTTCTATTTTATTCTATTATTTTATTTTCTATTCTTTTCTATTTTATTTTCTATTCTATTTTTTTATTTTGTATTCTTTTCTATTTTATTTTCTACTCTATTCTTTTATTTTCTATTCTATTCTGTTCTTTTTGAAATTCAAATTTTGGGAGACAGCTTTATTCTTTATATTTTATTCTATTCTTTTTTATGCTATTACATTCTTTTTACATTTTGGAAGACGGCTTTATTCTTTCTATTTTATTCTTTTCAATTCATATTTTATTTTATTTCAAAATTAAAATTTCGAAAGACAGGTATATTCTTTCTATTTTATTCTATTCTAACCTATGCTATATTTTTTTACATTCTATTCATTTCTTTTCTATTCCGTTCTTTTCTATTATATTCTTTTCCTTTTTTTTTTCTATTCTATTCTTTTATTTTCTATTCTTTTTTTTCTATTCTATTCATTTTTTTTGTATTCTAATCTGTTTTTTTTGAAATTCAAATTTCGGAAGACGGCTTTATTCTTTACATTTTATTTTTTTCTATTCTATTTTTTCTATTCTATTCCTTTATTTTCCATTTTATTTTTTTTTTTTTATTTTCATTTCTATTCTGTCTTACACTTTTCTATTCTTTTCTATTCTATTCTATTCTGTTTTGTTCTATTATTTTCTATTCTATTTTCTATTCTATGCTATTCTGTTATTTTCTAGTCTATTCTTTTCAATTTTTTTTTTTTTTTCAAAATGTGAATATCAGAAGACAGCTAGATTCTTTCTATTCTATTGTGTTCTATTATATTGTGTTCTATTCTATTCTATTTTATTCTATTTTCTATTCTATGCTATTCGGTTATTTTCTAGTCTATTCTTTTATATTTCTTTTCAAAATTTGAATATCAGAAGATGGCTATATTCTTTCTATTCTATTGTGTTCTATTCTATTGTTTTCTTTTTTTTTTTGTTATATATTTTTATTAAATTTTTCAAAACACATACAAAGAAATGGGGAAAGAACCCAAAAAATTCTTCTCTCTTTCATTTCTAACATTTTCAATTATAAAAACATTGCCTCTTTTTTTTTTATTCTTTTCATTTTTTTATTCTATTCTTATCTATTCTATTCAGTTTTTTTTCTATTCTAGTCTTTTCAAAATTTGAATATCAATAGATGGCTATATTCTTTCTATTCTATTCTATTTCATTCTTTTCAATTCTATTTTCTATTCTATGCTATTCTGTTATTTTCTAGTCTATTATTTTCTATTCTATTCTATTCCATTTTATTCTATTCTTTTAGAATTTCAGAAAACAGCTATATTCTAATACACGCAGTCTTTTAATCAGCAATATTTAGCAAAATGTTCACATTTCAAATTTGTCTTCGAATTCTATTTGAATTTGATTCGAATTAGGATAATTCCTTATTTCGGCTGAAACTTTCTTTCGTTATTTTGGAGCTGTTTAAATCACTATTGTAATTCGGAAATTCGGATACATCCGAAAAACAAAAAATTTGTCCGAGTTTTGATTCTGAACGCAACGCACACGTCTAGTCAACGCACCTGACCTTTCAAGACCCCACAAAGCTGTGAATAGACGAGTGCCGCATTGGCAGGAATGAGGTCAGGTTCGTGTTTTGGTCCATGGACGTGAGTGTTGATGGTCCATAGAAAATGAACGGGGTCCGTGCTACCCAATACATGGCAACACACAAAACTGGGCCCTGATGTCTCCATTCCTTTCCCTCTTTAGATTTTCCACTACGCCAAGGGAGAAGCCCATATAGATGACACGGGATTATTCAAAGACCGCATCGAGTGGGTTGGATATCCGAGGAGCAAAGATGGATCCATCGTCATCACCAACCTGGACTATAGCGACAATGGAACATTCACCTGCGATGTGAAGAATCCGCCTGATGTGGTGGGGAAGTCGTCCTACGTCCACCTCCTCGTCTACGATAAAAGTGAGTTTTCGGAGTCTTTGGGACCCACCTGGGATTAGGCCAACTCCAGACAGAATTCTTGTGTTTTGGTTTGGATAGGCTTGAAAAGAATAAAAAAAATTCAGTCTGGGTTCTACTGTTGGGGAAATTCATCTTTCATCCTGTCCTTGTGACACCTGGGCAACAAACCTTCTCCCCAGACCAAAGCAGTGCCATCTTAAGAGCATTATAGGCCCCCGGGCAATGCAGTGCACTGGGGCCCCGCCTACACAAGCACCCACGAGAATAAAAATGCAAATTATCGATAAGGGGATATATATTTTGGTACAGCAGTGCCAGGCTTAATGACAGCTTCCAAGTTCGGATGGGGCCCCCTGGGCAAGTGGGGCCCCCAGGCAACTGCCCAGCGTGCCCATTCGGTAAGATGGCTCTGGACCAAAGGACATAGACCAGGTCTACTCAACCTGGATTCCATGGAATTCTAGGGTTCCTCTAGGGGGCTAGGAGTTCTTTGAGCAGTCTAGGCCCCTTGGATAAGTTACAAGTGACTCCGATGACTTTTCTTTCAGCTCAGCTTTTCAGAGGGACATTCTTCCCATTGACCATCAATGTATAGGGTATTCTTCCCACTGGTCACCAGTGTAAGGGGCCCTTTTATACTGACCACCAATGCAGGTGGTCTTTCCCCACTGACTACTAATGTAACACAGCATCGCACTCATCTCCAGTGTAGGGGGGGCATTACAATGACCACCAATGTAAGTAGGTCCTTCACCATTGGCCATCAATGTAAAGAGGGACTTTCTTCGACTGATTGAGCATTTTATAAGGGGACACTACACTGACCACCAGTGTAAGGGGGCCCTTCTCCCAACGACTGCATTCATCACCAATGAAAGTACTACGCTGTTCACCAATGTAGTGGGACACTACATTGACCACCTATGTATGAGAGACCTTCTCCCCTGACCACCAATATGAGGGGAAACTACACCAACCACCAATGTAGGGGGGTCCTTCTCCCACCGACTACTAATGTAATAGAGCACTGCACTCATCACCAGTGAAAAGGGGTACTACACTGACCACCGATGTAAGGGACGCTATGCTGACCGACAACGTAAGAGGGTTCTTCTTCACTGACCATTAATGTAAAGGGGCACTACACTGACCACCATTGAAAGGGGGCACTACACTGACCACCCATGTAGGGGGCACTACACCAACCACTAAAGTAAGGGGGTCCTTCTCCACTGACCACCTATGTAAGGGGGCAAAACGTCATCCACCAATGTAAGGGGTCCTTCGCCACTGACTACCAATGTAAGGGGGTCTATACACCAGCCACCAACGTAAGGGGGTTATTCACCACTGACTACCAATGTAAAGGGGTGCTATACCAACCAGCAAGGGGGTCCTTCTCCACTGACCACCAATGTAGGGGGGCAAAACATCAGCCACCACTGTAAGAGGTCCTTCGCCACCGACTACCTATGTAAGGGGGTCCTTCTCCACTGACTACCAATGTAAGGGGGTCTATACACCAACCACCAATGTAAGGGGGTTGTTCACCACTGACTACCAATGTAAAGGGGTGCTACACCAACCAGCAAGGGGGCCTTCTCCACTGACCACCAATGTAGGGGTGCACTACACCAACCACCAATGTAAGGGGCCACTACACCATCCACCCACGTAAGGGGGGTTTTCTCCACTGACCACCAAAGTTAGGGGGCAATATATCAGCCACCAATGTAAGGGGGTCCTTCTCCACTGACTACCAATGTAAAGGGGCACTACACTGATCACCAATGTAAGGGGTCACCACACTGACCACCCATGTAGGGGGCACTACACCAACCACTAAAGTAAGGGGGCAAAACATCAGCCACCAATGCATGGGGTTCTCTGCCACTTACTACCAATGTAAGGGGGTCCTTCTCCACTGACCACCAATGTAGGGGTGCACTACACCAACCACCAATGTAAGGGGGCACTACACCAGCCACCCACGTAAGGGGGGTTTTTCTCCACTGACCACCAAAGTTAGGGGGCAATATATCAGCCACCAATGTAAGGGGGTCCTTCTCTACTGACTACCAATGTAAAGGGGCACTACACTGATCACCAATGTAAGGGGTCACTACACTGACCACCCATGTAGGGGGCACTACACCAACCACTAAAGTAAGGGGGCAAAAACATCAGCCACCAATGCAAGGGGTCCTCTGCCACTTACTACCAATGTAAGGGGGGTCCTTCTCCACTGACTACCAATGTAAGGGGGTCTATACCCCAACCACCCAAGTAAGGGAGTCCTTCTCCACTGACCACCAATTTTAAGGGGCAATACATCAGCCACTAATGTAAGGGGGTCCTTCTCCACTGACTACCAATGTAAAGGGACACTACACTGATCACCAATGTAAGGAGCACTACACTGACCACCAATGTTAGGGGGATCGTACACTGAACATGGACCAATCAGGTTGCACGATGTAGGCCTTTAACAGATACCTCAATGTGGGGTAAAGGTTATGCAGTGTAAACGTATCTGTGTTGAGAACAGCTCATTGACCTCCATGTTCTTTGTGCTCCCATAGCTCCAGTCCGTGCCGGGATGGTCCTTGGTATCATCATTGGAGCCGCGCTGATCCTGGTAATCATTGTGGCCCTCCTGGCTTACCTCATCCGTTACTGCTGGCTAAGACGACAGATCCGAGTACAAAGGGAGCTCAGGTAGGTCGAAAACACCAAGAGTTCGCTCTCCTCCCTGGTGAGCTAGCCATCAAGCCTACTCCACTATCAACTGGTAGAGTTTTATAATTGGTGGATGGATGGCCATGCATGACCACATCCCAGCCCAATTCAAACTGTGAAGATCGGGCCGTAGAGTTGTTCCCTACCCTTGAGATAAGGAGTGCTTCTGGATTGGTGTTCTCATTGCTTACAGAGATTGTCCATCTAGTTGGACAATATCTGCATGAATGGGTGTTCCCTTTTCAACAGTGTATGTGTGCTACATTCATCCGCAGGCCAAATTCAAACTTGCGTCATGTATGACGAGTGTAGGTTAGGGGTGCTGGATCCCAAATTGTTTATTGTTTTAATAGTGAGTCCAGGGCAGTCTTTAACACAGGGCAAAAGGGGCAGCTACCCTGGGCCTAATCATTGTTGTGGGGCCCAAGGCCCAAGGCAGCTTCCACTTGAGATCACACTTCCTGCAAATAGTTGATAAATGGATTCGGGAGGGCCCATGAAAATGTTTGCTCAGGGTCCAATCAATATTAAAGACAGCCCTGAGTGAGTCTATAGAGTCCACATATCAGAGTGAAGTATCTCCTGGTAGGAAGTTCTCAGGTCAAGAAGCCATAAGGAGACACTCTAAAATATGCTTGTATATTGAGAGAGCCATACCAATGATAAAAGTCCGATTGCATTTATTATTTAGAATGTCCAAAAACCAGGAAACGCGTTTTGGGGGTTCTCTTCTGAAAGGTCAAGGCTTATGCTTTATACTTCCATATGCTTTAACCCTGATGAAAGGGGCTCCTCAGAACCTCCAATTTGTGTTTGTTTGGTTTAGAACAATCAGACCAACAAATGCATTTGGGTTTGTACCTTGGTTTGGGGATGTGTGTCTTATGCACTATGGTTTGGGGATGTGTGTCTTTCACACTATATGCAAGGTTCATCATGGTAGTTTGAAGGCCAGGCAGATGCCTTACCACCAGACATTTATCAAGCTGTAGGTGCCCCAAGTTAAATTAGAGTAAATTAACCAACTCGTCTGGGGAAGAACTGGCGGAGGGGTTATTCCCTTTTTTTTAGGGCTGCTTGGCAGTGCTGTATTTTGGCCTAGGCCAACAAGGCCCAGGCCTAGGGCGGCACTTTGCAGGGGGGCAGCAAAAAAGCTGCCTCCCCATTCTACCTGAGACTCTATTGGTTACTGGTTGCTAGAGCCGTCCCTCTCACCTCTCTCTCTCACCCCCCTCTCTTTCTTTCTCTCACCCCCCTCTCTCTCTTTCACTCACCCCTCTCTCTCTTTCACTCACCCCTCTCTCTCTTTCACACTCACCCCTCTCTCTCTTTCACACACCCCCCCTCTCTCTCTCTCACTCACCCCCCCTCTCTCTCTCACTCACCCCCCCTCTCTCTCTCTCACTCACCCCCTCTCTCTCTCTCACCTCCCCCTCTCTCTCACCCCCCTCTCTCTCTCACCCCCTCTCTCTCACCCCCCCTCTCTCTCTCACACCCCCCCCTCTCTCTCTCGCCTCCCCCCTTTCTCTCTCTCGCCTCCCCCCTTTCTCTCTCTCGCCTCCCCTCTCTCTCACCCCCTCTCTTTCTTTCTCTCACCCCCCTCATTCTTTCTCTCACCCCCCTCTCTCTCTTTCACTCACCCCTCTCTCTCTTTCACACACCCCCCTCTCTCTCTCTCACTCACCCCCCCTCTCTCTCTCACTCACCCCCCCTCTCTCTCTCACCCCCCCTCTCTCTCACCCCCCTCTCTCTCTCACCCCCTCTCTCTCACCCCCCCCTCTCTCTCACACCCCCCCTCTCTCTCTCTTGCCTCCCCCCTTTCTCTCTCTCGCCTCCCCTCTCTCTCACCTCCCCTCTCACCCCCCTCTCTTTCTTTAACCCACCCCCTCTCTTTCTCTCACCCCCTCTTTCTCTCTCACCCCCCCTCTCTCTCTCTCTCTCTCTCATCCCCCTCTCTCTCTCACCCCCCCTCTCTCACTCCCCTCTCTCTCCCCTTCTCTCTCTCTCATCCCCCTCTCTCTCTCACCCCCCTCTCTCTCATCCCCCCTCTCTCTCTCTCTCCCTCACCCACCCCCCTCTCTCTCTCTCATCCCCCTTATCTCTCTCCCTCCCTCACCCACCCCACTCTCATGAGATCTCAGGGGTTAATGCTGGGACTTGCAGTCCTTCAATTGTGGAGGGAGTCACATCCATTAAAAAGAAAGGAGTGGGGAAAATTCACATGGGAAAGGGGGGGTGGGGGCGCCCAATTTTAATCTTGCCTAGGGCAGCACAAAACCAAAATACACCACTGCTGCTCGGTCACTTCTGGCATAAAGATGACCTTTTTCTGGGTAGTGGAAGCTACAGATGAAGATACAGTCACAGGCCTGACTACCCTGTAAGAGGCTTCCTTACGTCCTTTGCCCTCTTCCCATAATTCTCCTTTCCAGAAATGAGCAGCTAATGTTGTGTGCTCACATTAGTACCATTGGGGAAAAGAAAACTATTCAACCATCAATGGCCTCCTCTGCCCTTTTGCCCATAATTCTCTGCTGCTGGTAACATGGGGCTAGTGCTCTATCTACATTAGGTCACTTGAGGGACAGTGAAACCTTGTATTTAACCCAACCTTAAGAAAAGACAATTGTCACATTCCCGTTCTGGTCTTCACTTCATATCTGGTTCTTGTTTGCAGCGCGCTGGAAAGAGGAAAGCTCCACAAGTTAACAAAGGGTTCCAAAGGCTCACGACAGGTAAGAAGCAATGTGAGTTCAAGTTTTTAATTACATTTTTGCCCTTGGGGAGCAGAAACACATTTTCTCTTTAAAATATGCAGGCTGCTCCTTTCTTCCAGGCCCCGCTCCTCTCCATGCTGGACCAGACCCGCAGCTTCAAGTCCGCCAGCGACAAGAAATCCAAAGGCCTAGGCGACTCCCGCAAGGATAGGAAATAGCAATTAGCCGGCAGGGAAGGTACACAAAAGGCAGACGAAGATTCCCCCCGCAGCTCTAAGGTGATCTACACCATCGAGATGGAACTGAGGGGGGATGAAGGTGGGGACCAACCCCGCCGAGCCGCTGTGAAGTCTCCTAGCAAAAACAGCCTCAAAAACGCCTTAAAGAATTTAATAAAAAGTGACTCAGAGAAACACCCCTAATCAACCAGAGACAGCCGGGGACCTGGGAGGAGTGAAGTCCATTGTGGAATCAAGACAGGTCGAGTCAACTATCTTGTTCCTTGCCCATGCTCTATATGAGAAGATATGAAGAAGTTCATAAAAACAGATTTTAGAAAAACCTCAACCATGGAGTCCATCTAAAGCCTTTTTGACTTGTTTCAGTCTTCGAATCCTTGAAAAACAAGTACTTTTTAAGTTTATCAGCTTTTTGTGAATGTTCCACCAAATTGGTGGACACCATGCCTTTTCAACCATAAACACTCACAGTGTCGCCAAGATGGACACTAGTGTTGGTCCTCACCTAAAAGCTTCTCATGGAGAAGTTTCTAATTTCACTCCAAGGAAGTCTAAAATTTCTACAGAACCATAGACATTCGTAATGTCACCAAGATGGACACTAGTGTTGGTGTTCATCTAAAAGCCTAATTTGGAGAAATTTCTCATTTCAATCCAAGTAAGTCTAAAATTACTACATAACCATAGACATTCATAATGTCACCAAGATGGACACTAGTGTTGGTCTTCACCTAAAAGCCAAATTTGGAGAAATATCTAATTTCAATCCAAGGAAGTCTAAAATTACTACATAACCATTGACGTTCGTAATGTCACCAAGATGGACACTAGCGTTGGTCCTTACCTAAATGATTCTGTTGGAGAAGTTTTCTTATTTCACTCCAAGGAAGTCTAAAATAACTACATAACCAAAGACCTTCATCATGTCACCAAGATGAACACTAGTGTTGGCCCTCTCGTAAAAGTTTCTCTTAGAGAAGTTTCTCATTTCACTGCAAGGAAGTATTCAATAACTGCATGACACTAGTGTTAATCCTCACCTAAAAGGAAGTCCAAGGAAGACTAAAAGTCAAAAAAAAATTTTCTTTAGACACACCTATGGTCATTCATTGAGTTAATTTCTTCCATTACAAGGTTCAGTTACAGTTATAGTCTTGACTTTGGCCATTTTGTTTGGCTTGACTCCATTATGACGTCCAGGCTCTCAAGATCCATCTCCAGAGAGCACTCTTCCCAGGTCCCCAGCAGTTCTTCTGGTGCGGCTAATGCCTTTTTTATAAATAACAAATTTTGTGTTAAACGTAGAACCATCGTGTACCTTTTTTTTCCCTGCTGGAAACTAGCAAGAACTCTCAGAGAAACCAAGAATGAAACTAGACCTCCTCTAGGATACAGGGACCTCCACCCCAGGAGTGGCTGCAATGCGATGAAATGCAAACATTACCCACCGGGAGCACCGTGTATTCTCAAAGGATCCTAAGGGACGGCTCATGAGGGCTATCTAGTTTGGCCTCACTTTCAAGATCAGATGGGATTGCCTTCAAAAGACCCTCAAGAAGGCAAGAAATGAGCCACCATAAGCCTCCCTCCTTCAAGCAGTCTTGACCCCCAGTTGTTCCCAAAGAAAAAAAGACCTAGCAATGCATTATGGGACATGGGTTACCAAAATGAGGGCATGCGATTTTTTGGCACACCAGGCAGCTGCAAATTTTGTGTGCTCCTCAAAATTTTTGCAACACAAAGTACAAGTATTGCCCTTTCTGCCTCTCTCCAGGGCAATATTTCTACAGCGTTGACCCCCCTATGCCGCCAACGGCAAGGCCGTTAAGGCATACCCTAGTTTCTGTTAACTCCGCAGAGGCCTAAACGGCAATCCCAGCATGCACCGGGGCCAACAGAAACTATAAAAAACAAACCCAAGTCACATAAATGATGGCCAAATTTCGTAAGGAGCAACAGAGGGCCAATTCTACCAGGTTCTCCCCTGATTCCTCAGACCTTCTTGAGTTCCTGCAGGCCCTCGAGTCTGAAATTCAAAGTCAGTGTAATTTTTAATATCGGTTTCGTTTTTTGGTCTTCAGTTCGTCTTATTTTTTTTTTCTATGGTGCTGCATCTTACGCCAAATTTTTTTTTTTCGTTCCGGGAAATGGAGACACAATGAAGTTTCTTGGAGATTTTTTTTTTGTATTTATATGGATAAAGATCAAATTTTTTTTTTTATATGTTTGGCCCTCTGTCATTAAACATTAACCAACTTCTCATTTTTGTATTATTTTCGAGACCTTCAATTTTATTTTGTCACAGCCGATAAGCCTATTCATCGTTCCGACTCCAGACTTGACAGTAGGAGGTTGCAATGCATCCTGAGAAGGTTACCTCGGAAGAGGGTTGATGGTTTTGTTGCCTGTGCCGGATTGGCTGGCATAGAAATGATAAGTTACACCGAGAAATACATTGTTACATTGAGGCCACCTTTATTAAAGCAAAGCATCTGGGATGCCACAAGATGGCCGCCACCAGATGGCCGCCGGTGAATTTTGGAAGGGATACCATCGTAGAGATTGCCAAAAGAAGAACTCCTTTCTTGGCCGGTCTACTCATTGGCTTCACATGGATTTCAATGTCATGGGGATCGGGCAAAGGTCAACGAGGGGTTCTATGGGATTTATATTCATCGTAGAGATTACCAAAAGATGAACCCCTTTCTTAGCTGGTCTACTCATTGGCTTCACATGGATTTCAATGTCATGGGGATCGGGCAAAGGTCAACGAGGGGTTCAATGAGGGGTTCTATGGGATTTATTATCATTGTAGAGATTACCAAAAGATGAACCCCTTTCTTGCCCGGTCTACTCATTGGCTTCACATGGATTTCAATGTCATGGGGATCGGGCAACGGTCAACGAGGGGTTCAAAGGGCCTTAAAGGCACAGGTGACACTGTCAATTCTCTCTTTATAAGTTCACATGTAAAAGATGTATATAATTTAAAAATATAAGTAGAGATTAGTAGAGTATATCACATTATTGTTGGATCCCCCATAGTAGCGAAGTCACATCTAGTCCCCGACCACATTAAAATTGTTAATAAAAACTGACATTTCTGAGAACCAAAAAAATCTTTGTCTGTCTTTATTAGAGGATTGTGGATTGCAAATGATTGTATGGATGGGGGTCAAGGAGAAGTCCTCCAGCAGTGTAGAGCATTTCAGGAGAGGAGAGTTATAGAGGAAGGAGCAGAGACAAATATATAATACTATACATACCTTATATAATATATATATTAAAAAAAAATATATATATATATATATAAATATATATAAATATAAATATATATATATATATATATATATATATATATATATATATAAATAAATAAATAAAAAAAAAATATATATATATGTAAAAAATATATATATATATTTATTACATATCTTCATTAATTGTAATGAATAGAATTAATAGACACCAAGGCATTGCTGTATACTTTAAATAATTTTATTAGGTAAACATGCTAACATACCCCAAGCGGGGTATTAGTTCCCAGAGACCATCACAGGGGTGGAGAGGAGTACCCGATGAATGATATCCATATGAGAAAGGAGTACAGATGGAATGTACAGTCATGTCTATGGGAGAAGATCACACACTGCTGTATCCTTTGGACGTAGAAAGTAGAGTTACCCATAGCAGCCAATCAGAATTCAGCTTTAGTCAAACCGTTAAAAGATGACTTCTAATTGGTTGGCATAGACTAATTTTCTGCACACTATTGTGGCTTTATTAAAACACCTGTAGATGTGTTTTTTTTTTTTTTTTTTTTTTTTTATGGAAGAAGGCTCAAAATCAAAAGAGTAAATTAACAAAACTGTTCAATTTATATCCAAATCATTTCACTAAGTGGTTTCTATGTGTTTTTTTTTCTGGTCTGGTTCACTGAGTTTTATAAGCATAGGGGAAAAATGGCATGTGTTTATTCTGGAAGCAAAACCTGGAACTGACAGAGCATAAACCAGAACAAAAAAAATAAAATAAATAAAATAAAAAAATGTGAGCATAAACCAGAGCAAAAAAAAATAAAGAAATATATAAAATAAAAAAATAAGAGCATAAACCAGAGCAAAAAAAAAATATATAAAATAAAAAAATGAGAGCATAAACCAGAGCAAAAAAAAATTAAAAATAAAATAAAAAAATGAGAGCATAAACCAGAGCAAAAAAAAATTTAAATAAAGTATAAAAATGAGAGCATAAACCAGAGCAAAAAAATTAAAAAAATGAGAGCATAAACCAGAGCAAAAACAAATTTAATAAAATAAAAATGTTATTGTTTTTCATTTATTTTATTACATCTTGTGGTTGGTCAATTCATATGACCAACCACAAGATGGCAGCAGAGTACCACTGCTAAGAGCAGGCTGATACAATGGTGTATTACCTTTAGGTAAAAGTAAAGCCCAACTCTAGACAAACTTTTTTTTTTTTTTTTTAAAGAGTGGGGGAGGGTTAGATGTTTTGTCTGGTTTTAAAAGCTGACTGCACCCTACAGACATAAATTTCAGTCTTTTCTCATTCTACAAAAAAAATGTAACTTTATTTCCCCTCTTTTTCTGCTTCTTCCTAAGTCAATTAGAGAGAAAGTGGAGAGATATTCCCTTACTTCCTATCCCATCAGACAGGAAGTATAGAAAAATCCTTGGGGACACAGAAAGCAGAGAAAGCAGTATGAACCTAGCAAGGTTCTAGCCCTTCCCCCTCTATATCTAAAAAAAAAAAAAAATTGGGTAAACTTGCACTTTGAACAGGGGCCAATGACATCATCAAGAATGACATCACATCTCCCTAGTAAGTCCAATCTCTCCGATACAGGTCAGCAAAAAAGGAAAGAGTTAATTAAATGGCAATCAAACTAAAGAATGTTTAAAGAAGACCTCTCACATTTGGAAATGTTCACCAATCAGTTTGAATTAAGATATTACATTTCCTAACAAGCTTCCTCAGAAAATGGCTTATTGCAAAGTCGCTTCTTTCCAGAGAAACAGGCTGTTGGAAAAAATTGGAATTCCCATTTTAGGAGATTTGATTTTAATGCCGCTCCTCTATCCTGTTCAGCTACTGCTGCAAATAGCCCAAGAGATGTTAGGCAGGGGAGGAGCAAAAAGGCTTAGTAATAGCAAAAGTTTTTATCAGGAAGGAGGCGACTTTAAGGGTCAGGCCAAGGGGTTGGCAGAAGAGACATCCGTCTTGGGCCCTTTAAGGGGTGGAAACTTCAAGGGCAGAAGGGGGTCAAGATGTGGGCAGGAGGGATGGCCTCCTTGGGCTCTACAAAATGTGGGGACCTTAAGGGTAGGACTGGATCAAGAGGTGGGCTGGATGGGTGACTGCCTTGGGCTCTTTAAAAGGTGGGGACTTTAAGGACAGGACTGATTCAAGGGGTTGACAGGAGGGGTATCTGCTTTGGGCTCTTTGGAAGGTGGGGACCTACGGGCAAAGCTGGGTCAAGGGATGGGCAGGAGTGGTGGCTGCTTGGCCTCCTTAGAAGGTGGGGACTTCAAGGGCTGGGCCCGTTCAAGGGGTTGGCAGGAGAGGCGGCCGCCTTGGGCTCTTCAGAAAATGGGGAACGAACAGTAGGGCTGGATCAAGGTTTGGCAGGAAGGGTGGCCGCCTTGAACTCTTCGAAAAGTGGGGACCTAAGGGCAGGGCTGAGTAAAGGGGTGGGCAGGTGGGGAAGTCACCTTGGGCTCTTCAGAACGTGCAGACTTTAAAAGCAGAGCCAGTTCAAGGAGTTGGCAGGATGGGCAGCTGCCTTGGGCTCTTCAGAAAATGGGGACATAAGGGCAGGGCTAGGTCAAGGGATTGGCAGGAGGGATTGGCAAGAGGGGCGTCCACCTTGGGCTCTTCGGAAGGTGGGGACCTAAGGGCAGGACTGAGTCAAGGGGTAGGCAAGAGGGGAAGTCCCCTGGGGCTTTTCAGAATTTGTAGACTTTAAGGGCAGGGCTGGTCCAAGGGGTTGGCAAGAGGAGCGTCCACCTTGGGCTCTTCGGAAGGTGGAGACCTAAGGCAAGGGCTGAGTCAAGGGGTGGGCGGGAGGGGAAGTCACCTTGGGCTTTTCAGAATTTGCAGACTTTTTGGGCAGGGCTGGGCCAAGGGGTTGGCAGGAGGGGCATCTGCCTTGGGCTCTTCGGAAGGTGAGGACCTAGGGGCAGGACTGAGTCAAGGGCTGGGCAGGAGAGGTGGTCACCTTGGGCTCTTCAGAATGTGCAGGCTTTAAGGGCAGGACTGGGCCAAGGCGTGGGCAGGAGGGAGGGCCACCTTGGGCACTTCAGCAGGAAGGGGATGCAAAAAAGGCAGGACCTGCAACCTATGCAGCTGGAGTAGTTCGCAGTCCATGGGAGGATGGGAAGGGTGCACTTTAGCCGTATCGCTTTGGGTGCTAACTGGCCTTGTCCCAGAATTGTTTGAGGGTTATACAAGTTTTAAACATAGACCAATAAGCAATGTCCTAAAATGAACAGCCTAGGTCTGACTCTCATCTGAGAGTTAGGCCAACCTGTTTCTATAAAAGAGAACGGCAGCCATATAAAGGTATGAATTCACAAAGCTATAATGCATGAATATGCTTTAAAGACAAATAACTCATGCGTCATAGCTTTGTTCACTGACCCTTTTAGTGGGAAATGTAATAACTTGCTTCAGACTCATCAAGAGATATTACGAGTGAAAAATCCAACCAAACATGAGCCCAGAATCTCCAAGTTATCATTTTTGGTGGGGCGACCAAGTTTATGTCTCCTCAGGGGTGGAGCAAATGGGTAGGAGGGGTCAGGGGAGACTCTAATTTGCATGAGGCTCGAATGAGATGGAATAAGGCAATCATGGGTAAAATGAAGATGGCCACCGAGATGGTCTAAATTCATTCAATTCTATATAATAAATATTTTAAATATAATATATGCTATATAAGAACATGCCTTAAGAAGAGAAGAAAGGGGACCTCTGTGGTCCTTCGTACAAGATGAGATCTCACTATTCATAGAAAACTCTTCCTTCCTCCATCAATTCCACGGGCTATACTCGGAGCAAGGCGTAAATGCAAGATGGCCGAACCATGGTCAACCTGTTGGGGGGCAGGGGCTCAATTTTAAAGATCAGCATTCATAATAATTTAATTAGACGGGGGAGGGGGGGGAGGTGTGAGGTAAGGGGAGGGGAGAGCTGAGCCCTGTTGTTACTTGGCTTGCCCTTCATAGAAAAGAAGGTGGAAGAAGTAGGCGAGCCTGCGCACAGTGTATATCGTACAGGGCAGTGTTGAGGTCATGGATGGAACTGTCCTCCTCACGAGCTTGGGTTTGGTTTCTTTTTCTGGAAGCGGCGGAACTTGTTCTGGATGGCCAGGGCGGCCTTTTCTGTCTCCGGGGCATTGAGGTCGATGTCAATTTCTTCTTCCACCGTCTCCGACTTTCCAGGTTTGTCTGAAGAAGAAAAAGCCAAGATTGAACTATGAGGACCAAAGAGGAAGGAGAAAGTGCCCGTAAAACCTTCCTAGGACAAGCTATGTCCATAGATAATTCAAATAAATTCGTAGATAGAAAAAACAAAAATTAAAAACATGTACAGTAAACACCAGATATGTTTAGCCTAGATGCCACTTAGAATTTCTAGAAGCCATTTAAATAGATTGCATAGAAAGGGGGCTGTGAGATCTCAACGTGTTTCGCTATAGTAGCTTCCTCGGGAGGTCCTTGAGTATGCTGGTGATAAAGAAGTTATAAAATAATAGCATGTATACACTAGATATCACCCCCCTGTACGCTGCTTAGTGACTCTAGAAGCCATACAAAAAGTGCCATGCCCCAATAATACAAGAATTAGTATAGATTGCGCAGACAGGTGGCTGTAAGATCTCAACGTGTTTCGCTATAGTAGCTTGCTCAGAAGACCCTTGAATATGCTGGTGATAAAAAAGTAATCATCAATATTAAAAAACATGATTTATCCCCCTGTAAATATGCAGGTATGTGGACCTTTTGCTCTTGGGTGACCCTGGCATGGGTGCTCGCAGTCGTACTTTCCTTCCTCCGCTGATGGTTGGTGCCTCTTGCATACACACACCAGATTTGTGAGTAACCTTGGCACCCCAGATGTTTTGGAACTACATTTCCCATACTTTATAGTTGTAAGTATAATGGTGTGTCGTACCTTAAATATTGTATGTGTTGTATCATGATTTTTTAAATATTGATAATGACTTCTTTATCACCAGCATATTCAAGGATCTCCTGAGGAAACTACTATAGCGAAACATGTTGAGATCATACAGCCACCTCTCTACGCAATCTATACTTAGTCTCGTATTATTGGTGCACTGTATTTTTTCTTTGGCTTAGAGTATTACTAAGTGGCGTGTAGGCTGATGATATCTGGTGTACACATGTTTTTATTTTATTACTTCTTTAACACCAGCATATTCAAGGATCTCCTGAGGAAACTACTATAGCGAAACATGTTGAGATCTCACAGCCACCTTTCTATGCAATCTATACTTATTCTTGTATTATTGGTGCATTTCACTTTGTGTATGGCTTCTAGAATTACTAAGTGGCGTATAGGCTGATGATATCTGGTATATATATATATATATATATATTTGTTTTTTTTTATTTTTTATTTTATTACTTCTCTATCACCAGCATATTCAAGGACCTCCTGAGGAAGCAACTACAGTGAAACTTATTGAGATCTCACAGCCACCTTTTTACGCAATCTATACTTTTGTATTTTTGGCGCATTGCACTTTTTGTATGGCTTCTAGAATTACTAATTAAACGTACATGCCAGTGATGGCGAACCTTGGCACCCCAGATGTTTTGGAACTACATTTCCCATGATGTTCAACAACAGTGCCGAGTGCATGAGCATCATGGGAAATGTCGTTCCAAAACATCTGGGGTGCCAAGGTTCATGTAGATATTTTTATTTTATTACTTCTTTAACACCAGGATATTCTAAGATCTCCCGAGGGAACTACTATAGCGAAACGTGTAGAGATCTCACAGCCACCTTTCTACACAATCTATACTTTACCTTGTATTATTATTGCACTTTTTGTATGCCTTCTAGAATTACTAAGTAGCGTATAGGCTGATGCTATCTAGTGTATACATGTTTTTATTTTATTAGTTCTTTATTACCAACATATTCAAAGAACTCCTGAGGAAGCTACTATGGTGAAACAGGTTGAGATCTTACATCCACCTTTCTACACAATCTATACTTATTCTTGTATTATTATTGCACTTTTTGTATGGCATCTAGAATTACTAAGTGGCATATAGGCTGATGCTGTCTGGTGTATACATGTTTTTATTTTATTAGTTCTTTATCACCAACATATTTAAAGATCTCCTGAGGAAGCTACTATAGTGAAACACGTTGAGATCTGAAAACCACCCTTTTACGCAATCAATACTTACTCTTGTATTATCTGGTATATATATGTTTTCATTTTTTGCCTTCTGTATGGGGTTCTGATTTTAATCCTTGTACGCAATAAAACTGCTTTTTTATTTATATACACGTGTGTTATTTTCCTGAGATATTGGCCACGAAAGGTCCAATTTTTCTATCTACTAATTTATTTCAATGGTCCTTTAGGGATGTGGTGCCCTTTATATCCTCAACAACTTATTTTTTTAAAGTTATGTCCATAAATAATCACTTGAAAAATCTTTGTGTGTTGACTTCCCGTCCAAATCATCCCCAAAACTCCTCCTATATTCACCTAAAAAAAAGCCCCCCATTTACCTTTAATTCACTTCCAGTACTGGTGACACAGTGGGAAGTGAGAGGAAATCTCTTCAAAGTGAGGTATATCTGGCAGTAGATAGTCACATTCAACTGGACTTAAAGTTGGAGACGCTTGGTATCTTCTCCAAGTTACTTTTTCAGTTGAAAGGGACTAATTACTACTAGATATACCATGACTTGGATGAATGAGAACCTTCACAGACACTTCAAAGTGGGGAAAATCCACTCTTAGAGAGTTGTCACCAGAACAGGTGTCCATAACGGAAAATTTGGGCCACATCAAACAAGTTGTAAAAGGTTACATATTGGGACCAATTGGGATCAATCATTCTCAACCAGGGTTCTATAGAACCCTAGAGTTCATTCAGAAGTTGACAGTTCCTTGAGCACTTAAAGTTGGAGACGCTTGGTATCTTCTCCAAGTTACTTTTTCAGTTGAACGGGACTAACTACTACTAGATATACCATGACTTGGATGAATGAGAACCTTAACACACACTTCAAAGTGGGGGAAATCCAACCTTAGAGAGTTGTCACCAGAACAGGTGTCCATAATGGAAAATTTGGGCCACATCCAACATGTTGTAAAAGGTTACATATTGGGACCAATTGGGATAAGTCATTCTCAACCAGGGTTCTATTGAACCCTAGAGTTCATTCAGAAGTTGACAGTTCCTTGAGCACTTAAAGTTGGAGACGCTTGATATCTTCTCCAAGTTACTTTTTCAGTTGAACGGGACTAACTACTACTAGATATACCATGACTTGGATGAATGAGAACCTTAACACACACTTCAAAGTGGGGGAAATCCACTCTTAGAGAGTTGTCACCAGAACAGGTGTCCATAATGGAAAATTTGGGCCACATCCAACATGTTGTAAAAGGTTACATATTGGGATCAATCATTCTCAACCAGGGTTCTATAGAAGTTCATTCAGATGTTGACAGCAGTTCCTTAAGAGTTCTAGAGGGGCAAGGATTGAACATCCTCCTGATGATACTTACATACTGTAGTTCTGTTATGTAATGGTATCAGCCAAATGATCAGACCAGTGGTGATGTAAAATTTCTACTTTACTTAACAATGAAAATCAACTTAGATTACACAGGAGATCGTGTGAACAGGGGTTTGCAGTACAAAACGGCAGCATGAGGAGTGGGGAAACAGGCATAAAACATATGAAAACAATTCTACTGCAGTTCTACGAATGGCCACTGGATGGCAGCAGAGTGCTCTGAGTTCAGTTTACTGATAGGCTAGAGAGCTAGAGAAATCTCACGTGTTCCAAGATGTTAATCGTTCATTCAGCAGACTGTGAGCTGAGGGATTTCCTGCAGGCACAGACTTCACACTGGCACTGCTGATGCTGACTTTGGTCAGGAGGCTCTGGGGGCTGTAGATAGGCCCTCCCCACTTCTTGGACAACTTCTCCACATGGATTGTAAAAGAGTCCTCTCCAGTGACTGGGGCTTGGATAGATGCTGCATGCTCTTGTGCTCACTGCTGGTGGCCCGCACACCAGACTTGGCAGATGAGGAGCCAGCACCTGGGGACAGCTCACTTGCCCAGTCACTGCTGTCCCATCAGGCAGGATCTCTCTGAGCACAGGAAGCTGGGCGGAGCTGGCATTTATACTCCCTGGGCGTGTCCTGGAACTCAGGGGATGCTGGGAGCCCAGAGGATTGTGGGGAATTGAGTTAAAGGGACTTGCAACTGCATCTGGATAAAGGGGCACACTACTACAGTTCCAGGTCTTATGTCACTTTGTAGAACCTGGAACGAGGAGCCAGCAAAGCCCCTGATTTTGACTCTCAAATAAGTAATCACTGACACCAAAGATCTTTTTAGCTTTCTATAACCCCCAGTGTAAGGTAAGGAGGCATCTGCCAAGTCTGGTGTGCGGGCCACCAGCAGTGAGCACAAGAGCACCGGGCCACCATCTGAGCACCAAGGAAAGAGGTCCTTCTTATCCTGGTGGTCAGGCCTTGCCTTCTGCCTGGTGGCCTTCTTTTATTGACCACCAACATAAGAGAAGTCATCTCTCACGTTGATCACACCAATGTACTGGAAGTTGTAGATATAACTAAAGCAGGGGTTCTCCAAGACCTGAAAATTATTGCAAAGGTTCCTCCAGGGTATATCGGTTGAGGAAGACTCCTCTATATAATTGCAGTGAAATCAATTAGCATTCTGAATGATTAAAGGAATTGCCATCAGGGTGAAGATTGGAGAGACAAGAGGAGTCCTTTATAATTCATCAATGGGGCCCCCTCTCACATACACTATATGACCAAAAGTATGTAGACCTCCTTTAAAATTATGGAAATCAGGAATTTCCAGTGAAGGTGCTGTTAATGCTACATCATACAAAGATATTGTAGACTATTGTGTTCTTCCAACCTTGTGGTAACAGTTTTGTGAAGACCCTTTTCTGTTCCAGCATGACTGTGACTCCTGTGTACAAAGCCATCCCCATATGGTTTGATGAGTTTGGTGTGGAGGAACTTGAGGTCCCGCACAGAGCCCTGACCTCAATCCTACTGAATAAATTTGGGATTGATTGGAATGTTGACCGTGAGGCAGGTCTTCTCATCCAACATTGGTATCAGTCCTCAAATTGGCACACATTCCCACAGATACCCTCCGGAATCATGTGGAATGCCTTGCTAGAGGAATAAGGGATGGTAAAATCTTAAAGTCCATATTAGCGGCCATTGATGGTCGACGTCATATTAATAGCCATGGATGGGCAACTCTATATTAATGGTCATAGGGATTGACTTCATAATAATGATCATCAAAGGGGGCAATTCCATATTAATGGCCATGGAGTGGCAACACTATGGTAATGGCCATGAAGGGTCAACTTCATATTAATGGTCATGGGAGTCAACTCCATAATAATGATCATGGGGGTCAACTCCATATTAATGATCATCAAAGGGGGAAACTTCATAATAATGGCCATGGGAGAAGAGGGGCAACTACATTTTAATGGTCTTGGTGGAAGAGAGGCAACTACATGTTAATAGCCATGGGGGAAGGGAGACAACTCCATATTAATGGCAATGTAGGGGCAACCCCATAATAATGGTCACGAGGGTCAACTCCATATCAATGATCATCAAAGGTGGCAACTCCATAATGATGGCCATGGGGAAATAGGGGCAACTACATGTTAATGGCCATGGGGGTAAAGGGGGGCAATTCCATATTAATGATCATGGAAGGGGGAAACTCATTATTAATGGCTATGGAGGAAGGGAGGCAACTCCATATTAATGCCCATGGAGGAGCAACACTGTGTTAATGGCCATGGAGGGGCAACTTCCTATTAATGGTCATGGGAGTCATCTTCATATTAATGATCATGGAAGGAGACAACTCCATAATAATGACTAAGGTGAAGGGGAGGCAACTCCATATTAATGACCATAGAGGGGCAACTCCATATTAATGGCCATGGAGGGGCAACTTCCATATTAATGATCATGGAGGGTGGCAACTCTATATAAATGCCTATGGAGAAAGGGAGGCAACTCCATATTAATGGCCATGGAGGGACAAGTCCATATTAAGGATCATGGAAGGAAGCAACTCCATATTAATGGCTAAGGAGAAAGGGAGGCAACTCCATATTAATGGCCATGAAGGGGTAATTACATATTAATAGTAATGGGGTCAACTCCATATTAATGATCATGGAAGGGGGCAAGTCTATATTAATAGCTATGGAGGAAGGAAGGCAACTCCATATTAATGGCAATGGAGGGGCAACTTCATATTATTGGTAATGGGAGTAAACTCCACATTAATGAACAACGGAGAGGATAACTCCATAATAATGGCAATGGGGAAAGTGGTGTAACTACATGTTAATGGCCATGGGGAGGTAGCTCCAAATAAATGCTCATGGAAGGGGGCAATTCCATATGAATGGCTATGGAGAAAGGAAGGCCACTCCATATTATTGACCATGGAGGGGAAACTCCATATTAATGGCCATGTAGGGGCAACTTCCACATTAATGATTTTGGAGGTGGGGCAACTCGGTATAAATGCCTATAGAGAAAGGGAGGCCACTCCATATTTATGGCCATGGAGGGGCAACTTCATATTAATGTTAACGGGGTCAACTCCATATTAATGATCATGGAAGGGAGCAACTCTATATTAATAGCTACAGGGGAAGGAAGGCAACTACAAAAATAATGGCCATGAAGGGGCAACTTCATATTAATGTTAACGGGGTCAACTCCATATTAATGATCATGGAAGGGAGCAACTCTATATTAATAGCTACAGGGGAAGGAAGGCAACTACAAAAATAATGGCAGTGGAAGGGCAACTTCATATTATTGGTAATGGGAGTAAACTCCATATTGATGATCATCGGAGAGGAGGATTCTGAAATAATGGCAATGGGGAAATGGCCATGGCCATGGCCATGGGGAGGTAGCTCCATATAAATGCTCATGGAAGGGAGCAACTCCATATTAATGTTTTTTTGTCTGCCTTCTGACTAATCGCCTGAAAGCTTCCAATTAAAAATATATGTGTATACAGCTTCCATGATTACAGTATATGCAGCTGGCAGGTGTCTACCGGTGGGTGGTCCTAATAGCGGAGGGTGAGATACAAGGCGTACATACCCTTCTCCTCATTCAGGGAGGCCTGGTTGGCGGAAGGCAGATCATTGTTAGATCGGAGCTGCAAGAGAGATAGAAAGAGGTTATAATTACCAAAAGAGCTCAGTACTCCCTGTAATAATATCATCCATGTAATAGATCTGCAGAACATCGCGCATCTCCCCCAAACGATACATATTGATATATTCTGCAGATCATTCCATCAATATGACCCCTCTAGAGATCTGCAGAACATTGCACCATCCCATCCCCTTCTTGACAGATCCATATTGATATATTCTGCAGATCATTCCATCAATGACCCCTCTAGAGATCTGCAGAACATTGCACTGTCCCATCCCCTTCCTGACAGATCCATATTGATATATTCTGCAGATTATTCCATCAATGACCCCTCTAGAGATCTGCAGAACATTGCACCGTCCCATCCCCTTCCTGACAGATCCATATTGATATATTCTGCAGATTATTCCATCATTGGCCCCTCTAGAGATGTGCAGAACATTGCACCATTCGAACCCCTTCCTGACAGATCCATATTGATATATTCTGCAGATTATTCCATCAATGACCCCTCTAGAGATCTGCAGAACATTGTACCGTCCCATCCCCTTCCTGACAGATCCATATTGATATATTCTGCAGATCATTCCTTCAATGACCCATCTAGAGATCTGCAGAACATTGCACCGTCCCATCCCCTTCCTGACAGATCCATAGTGAAATATTCTGCAGATTATTCCATCATTGACCCCTCTAGACATCTGCAGAACATTGTACCATTCCAACCCCTTCCTGAGAGATCCATATTGTTATATTCTGCAGATTATTCCATCAGTGACCCCTCTAGAGATCTGCAGAACATCGCGCCTCTCCCCCAAACGATACATATTGATATATTCTGCAGATCATTCCATCAATGACCCCTCTAGAGATCTGCAGAACATTGCACCGTCCCATCCCCTTCCTAACAGATCCATATTGATATATTCTGCAGATTATTCCATCATTGACCCCTCTAGAGATCTGCAGAGCATTGCACCGTCCCATCCCCTTCCTGACAGATCCAAATTGATATATTCTGCAGATTATTCCATCACTGACCCCACTAGAGATATGCAGAACATTGCACCGTCCCATCCCCCTCCTGATAGATCCATATTGTTATATTCTGCAGATTATTCCATCACTGACCCCTCTAGATATCTGCAGAACATTGCTTTATCAGGGTAATTGTATGTAGCAAATGGAAATGAATTGTTCGCATCTGCCGGCAGTTGTGTTTTATGTTGGTATTTGTTCTGGTACACCATTCATCTCATAGTAGCGAATGACACTTAAATGCGGATTTGGCTTGCAGTAGTGAGCCGTATAGCTGGGCATGGATGGCGGTGTAGGCAGTAAGTCATTTTTATGGCATTGCCGGATTAGAACTGTGTACATTTTCCTCGGCTTTCTGCTTTGACTTCAATCTGGCTGTTGCAGAGTCCTCAGCTCAGAGGAATACGAAACGCGTCGGGCTTCAAAATAAAAAGAGAGCTTGGCTGCGGCAGCTGGACAGTGGTGTATCCAGCCATAAACGACAAAGCCTCGGCCCCGAGTTTGATATATGCCATCGCTATATCTAATCGCCGGCCATAATTCTGCTTCTACATAAGAAGACCAGCTGTGATGATGGATGATGGTTCGTATAAAACCATGGAGGAACTCCGCAAAGAGAGAGGAGCCAACAGTGAACACAGATGATCAATGTGTTACAGCATGTCACAGACTGAGAGCGACGGGAGAAATTCCAAACTTACAAATCTCCAGGTTGTGGCAGGGAGAGGGTGAAGAAGGAAAGGGAGATAGAGAGCGAGAAGTGTGTGGGGAGAGAGAGAAGAATATGGGGAGATAGAGAAGAATATGGGGGGGGGGGGAGAAGAATGTGGGGGGAAGAAAAAACAATGTGGGTGGATAGAGAAGAATGTGGGGGGAGAGCGAAGAATGTGGGGAGAGAGAGAAGAATTTGGGAGGAAAAAAAAGAATTTGGGGGAAGGGAGAAGAATGTGGGGGGGGGGAGAGAAGACTGTGGGGAGGAGAGAAAGAAGAATTTGGTGGGAGAGAGAAGAAGTTGGGGGGGGGGATAGAACTATGTGGGGGAGAGAGAAGAATGTGGGGGGGGGTGAAGACTGTGGGGGGGGGGGAGAGATAGAACTATGTGGGTGGAGAGAGAAGAATGTCGGAGGAGAGAGAAGAATGTGGGGAGGAGAGAAGAATGTGGTGGAGAGAGAAGAATGTGGGGGCAGAGAGAAGAATGTTGGGGGGGGAAGAATTTGGGGGGAGAGAGAAGAATGTGGGGGGAGGGGAGAGAAGAATGTGGGGGAGAGAGAAGAATATGGGGGCAGAGAGAAGAATGTGGGGAAGAGAGAAGAATGTGGGGGCAGAGAAGAATGTGGGGGCAGAGAGAAGAATGTGGGGGGCAGAGAAGAATGTGGGGGGAGAGAGAAGAATGTGGGGGGCAGAGAAGAATGTGGGGGAAAGACAAGAATGTAGGGGGAGAGAAGAATGTGGGAGCAGAGAGAAGAATGTGGGGGACAGAGAAGAATGTGGGGGACAGAGAAGAATGTGGGGGGAGAGAGAAGAATGTGGGGGGGGGGAGAAGAATGTGGGGGGGGGGAAGAATGTGGGAGCAGAGAGAAGAATGTGGGAGCAGAGAGAAGAATGTGGGGGACAGAGAAGAATGTGGGGGGCAGAGAAGACTGTGGGGACAGAGAAGAATGAGGGGGGCAGAGAAGAATGAGGGGGGCAGAGAAGAATGTGGGGACAGAGAAGAATGTGGGGACAGAGAAGAATGTAGGTGCAGAGAGAAGAAGGTAAGGGGGGAAGAGAGAAGGATTTGGGGGAGGGAGAAGGAGGTAAGGAGAGGGGGAGAGAAGAATGTGGGGAGACAGAGACGAATGTGGGGACAGAGAAGAATGTGGGGGGACAGAGAAGAATGTGGGGGGGGAGAATGTGGGAGCAGAGAGAAGAATGTGGGGGGACAGAGAAGAATGTGGGGGACAGAGAAGAATGTGGGGACAGAGAAGAATGTGGGGACAGAGAAGAATGTGGGGGGACAGAGAAGAATGTGTGAGCAGAGAGAAGAATGTGGGGGATAGAGAAGAATGTGGGGGGACAGGGAAGAATGTGGGGGGCAGAGAAGAATGTGGGGGCAGAGAAGACTTTAGGTGCAGAGAGAAGAAGGTAAGGGGGGAAGAGAGAAGGATTTGGGGGAGGGAGAAGGAGGTAAGGAGAGGGGGAGAGAAGAATGTGGGGGGACAGAGACGAATGTGGGGACAGAGAAGAATGTGGGTGGCAGAGAAGAATGTGGGGGCAGAGAAGAATGCGGGGGGACAGAGAAGAATGTGGGGACAGAGAAGAATGTGGGGGGCAGAGAAGAATGTGGGGACAGAACAGAATGTGGGGGGCAGAGAAGAATGTGGGGACAGAGAAGAATGTGGGGGACAGAGAAGAATGTGGGGGACAGAGAAGAATGTGGGGACAGAGAAGAATGTGGGGGAGAGAGAAGAATGTGGGGGACAGAGAAGAATGTGGGGACAGAGAAGAATGTGGGGGACAGAGAAGAATGTGGGGGGACAGAGAAGAATGTGGGGGCAGAGAGAAGAAGGTAAGGGGGGAAGAGAGAAGGATTTGGAGGAGGGAGAAGGAGGTAAGGGGAGTGGGAGAGAAGAATGTGAGAAGAGTGAGAGAGAAAAGAATGTGGGGGGGGGGGGAATTGGGTGAGAAAGAAGTAAGGGGGTAGAGAGAAGAATGTTGGGAGAGAAGAAAAGGAAGAAAGGTGAGAGAGAGAAAAATGTAAGGTGGGAGGGAGTGCGGGAGAAAGAGGTAAGGACAGGAGAAATAGAAAGGAAGGAGAAAATGAGAGAAAGAGAGAATGAATGAAAAGTAGAAAGAGTAGGCAGGAGGGAGGAGGGACATGGGGGGGGGGTGGGGGAGAGAGAGAGGAGAGTGATGTGGGAGAGGGGAGTGATAGAGGAGAGGGGGAGAGGAGAGCGATGTGGGAGAGGAGAGAGGAGAGACGGGAGTGATAGGGGAGCGATGTGGGAGAGGGGAGTGATGGGGGGAGAGATAGAGTGATGTGGGAGAGGGGAGTGATGAGGAAGAGGAGAGGGATGTGGGAGAGGGGAGTGATGAGGAAGAGGAGAGTGATGTGGGAGAGGGGAGTTGTAGAAGAGAGGAGAGTGATGGGGGAGAGGGGAGTAATGTGGGAGAGGGGGAGAGGAGATTGATGGGGGAGAAGAGAGTGATGGGAGAGAGGGGAGTGATGGGAGAGAGGAGAGTGATGGGGGAGAGGAGAGTGATGTGGGAGAGGGGAGTTATGGGAGAGAGGGGGAGAGGAGAGCGATGGGGGAGAGGAGAGTGATGGGGGAGAGGGGAGTGATGTGGGAGAGGGGAGTGATAGAAGAGAGGAGAGTGATGGGGGAGAGGAGAGTGATGTGGGAGAGGGGAGTTATGGGAGAGAGGGGGAGAGGAGATTGACGGGGGAGAAGAGAGTGATGGGGGAGAGGGGAGTGATAGGGGAGCGATGGGGGAGAGGAGAGTGATGTGGGAGAGGGGAGTGATGTGGGAGAGGGGAGTGATGGGGGAGAGCAGAGTGATAAGAGAGAGGGGAGTAATGTGGGAGAGGAGAGTTATGGGAGAGAGGGGGAGAGGAGATTTATGGGGGAGAAGAGAGTGACGGGGGAGAGGGGAGTGATGGGGGAGAGGGGAGTGATAGGGGAGCGATGGGGGAGAGGAGAGTGATGTGGGAGAGGGAAGTGATGGGGGAGAGCAGAGTGATGGGGGAGAGGGAAGTGATGGGGGAGAGCAGAGTGATGGAGGAGAGGGGTAGAGGATAGAAATGGGGAAGCGGAGAGTGATGGGGGAGTGATGGGAGGGAGGGGAGTGATGGGGGAGAGGAGAGTAATAGAAAGGTGAGAATTTTCGGGGAGAGGAGAGTAATGGGGAAGATGAGAGTGATTTGGGATTGATAGGGGAGAGGGGGAGAGAAGAGTGATGTGGGAGAGGGGAGTGATGTGGGAGAGGGGAGTAATGGGGGAGGGGAACGAGTGATAGGGGAGAGGGGGGGAAGTGATCGGGGAGAGGGGGATAGGAAAGTGATGGGGGAGGAGGAGAGTGATGGGGGAGAGGAGAGTGATGGAGGAGGGGGAGGAGTGATAGGGGAGAGGGGGGGAAGTGATCGGGGAGAGGGGGATAGGAAAGTGATGGGGGAGAAGGAGAGTGATGGGGGAGAGGAGAGTGATGGAGGAGGGGGAGGAGTGATAGGGGAGAGGGGGGAAGTGATAGGGGAGAGGGGGATAGGAGAGTGATGGGGGGAGAGGAGAGTGATGGGGGAGAGGGGGATAGGAGAGTGATGGGGGGAGAGGAGAGTGATGGGGGAGAGGGAGGGGAGGAGTGATAGGGGAGAGGGGGATAGGAGAGTGATGGGGGGAGAGGAGAGTGATGGGGGAGAGGAGAGTGATGGGGGAGAGGGGGATAGGGGAGTGATGGGGGGGGGAGGAGAGTGATGGGGGAGAGGGGGATAGGAGAGTGATGGGGGGAGGAGAGTGATGGGGGGGGGGGAGAGTGGTGGGGGAGGAGTGATAGGGGAGAGGGGGGGAAGTGATAGGGGAGAGGGGGATAGGAGAGTGATGGGGGGAGAGGGGGGTAGGGGAGTGAAGGGGGGGAGAGGAGAGTGATGGGGGAGAGGGGGATAGGGGAGTGATGGGGGGGGAGAGGAGAGTGATGGGGGAGAGGGGGATAGGAGAGTGATGGGGGGAGAGGAGAGTGATGGGGGAGAGGGGGATAGGAGAGTGATGGGGGGAGAGGAGAGTGATGGGGGAGAGGGGGATAGGAGAGTGATGGGGGAGAGGGGGATAGGAGAGTGATGGGGGGGGAGAGGAGAGTGATGGGGGAGAGGGGGATAGGAGAGTGATGGGGGGGGAGAGGAGAGTGATGGGGGAGAGGGGGATAGGAGAGTGATGGGGGGAGAGGAGAGTGATGGGGGAGAGGGGAATAGGAGAGTGATGGGGGGAGAGGAGAGTGATGGGGGAGAGGGGGATAGGAGAGTGATGGGGGAGAGGGGGATAGGAGAGTGATGGGGGGGAGAGGAGAGTGATGGGGGAGAGGGGGATAGGAGAGTGATGGGGGGATAGGAGAGTGATGGGGGAGAGGGGGGATAGGAGAGTGATGGGGGGATAGGAGAGTGATGGGGGAGAGGGGGATAGGAGAGTGATGGGGGAGAGGGGGATAGGAGAGTGATGGGGGGAGAGGAGAGTGATGGGGGAGTCAGAGAGAGTGAATGTGTAGAGAGAAGGAGGTATGGAGGAGAATTGGAGTGGATAATGGGGAGGGGGGAGTGAAGTGGGAGAGGGGGGAGTGATGGGGGAGGGGGAGGACTGATAGGGGAGAGGGGGGATAGGAGAGTAATGGGGGAGAGGAGAGTGATGGGGGAGAGGGGGGATAGGAGAGTGATGGGGGAGAGGGGGATAGGAGAGTGATGGGGGGGAGAGGAGAGTGATGGGGGAGAGGGGGATAGTAGAGTGATGGGGGGATAGGAGAGTGATGGGGGGGAGAGGAGAGTGATGGGGGGGAGAGGAGAGTGACGGGGGGGATAGTAGAGTGATGGGGGGATAGGAGAGTGATGGGGGGGAGAGGAGAGTGATGGGGGAGAGGGGGATAGTAGAGTGATGGGGGGATAGGAGAGTGATGGGGGGGGGAGAGGAGAGTGACGGGGGGGGGGGATAGTAGAGTGATGGGGGGATAGGAGAGTGATGGGGGGGGAGAGGAGAGTGACGGGGGGGGATAGTAGAGTGATGGGGGGATAGGAGAGTGATGGGGGAGAGGGGGATAGGAGAGTGATGGGGGAGAGGGGGATAGGAGAGTGATGGGGGGATAGGAGAGTGATGGGGGAGAGGGGGATAGGAGAGTGATGGGGGGATAGGAGAGTGATGGGGGAGAGGGGGATAGGAGAGTGATGGGGGAGAGGGGGATAGGAGAGTGATGGGGGAGAGGGGGATAGTAGAGTGATGGGGGGATAGGAGAGTGATGGGGGAGTCAGAGAGAGTGAATGTGTAAAGAGAAGGAGGTATGGAGGAGAATTGGAGTGGATGATGTAGAGGGGGGATTATGGAGATTGGGTGACGGGGCTCTTGGTGTTTTCTGTCTGGTAAGGGATGAGATATTTCGGTGGAGGGAAGCTGTTGGTAAATCTGATTTATCTGGGTCACAGACTGTCACAGATTGTCTTCATGAAACATGTACAGTCCAGCCCACTCCCTCTGATCAAGTCATTATCCAGTCAGCAATGGCAAGAACATTATTCCTTCTGAACATCAAATGGACATGAGTTTTCGGCACGGTCGGCATTTATACCGTCACATCTGAGGTCGGTGAATGCACACGAGCCCTTAATGAGACAATATTTACTCAATAATAAGTGGCTGACTCATCGCCAGTTGAAGAATGTCATCAATATACAGGCCATTAAATATTGACATTTACCATCTGTGAACATGGTGTCCGGTCACCCAGATAGTTTTACATCTCATCAGTAGTATATATTACCCAGCAATGACAATGGGAGAATTATAAATATGCTATTTACAGCTTCCATTAAAGTGTAAAGCCAACTCTCTGGCTGGGAGTCAAAATTAACAAAATTTGTTCGAGATAAACCAAAACTAAAATGAAAGGGTTGCTTTTAAGTAGGTTGTAAAAACCTGCCCCAAAATGCAAGGCTTTGCCCAGGCCCTAGGGGGTGCTAGGTGAGCATTCTTGGCACACACTTCCATGGAAGCCATGGAAGTACGGCCAGTGGTGTATTTTGGCTTTGTGCTGCCCTAGGCAAGACTAAAATTGGGTGCCCCCCCCCCCCCTTATGTAAATTTGCCCCACTCCTTTTTTAACAGATGTGACTCCCTCCAAAATTGAAGGACTACAAGTCCCAGCATGAACCCCTGAGATCTCACGAGAGGGGGGTGGGTGAGGGAGAGAGAGAAAGGGGGTGGGTGAGGGAAGGAGAGAAAGAGAGAGGGGGGATGAGAGATAGAGAGAGAGGGGGCGGGTGAGGGGGAGAGAGGGGGGGGTGAGAGAGAGAGGGGGGATGAGAGAGAGAGAGAGGGGGGGAATGAAAGAGAGAGAGGGGGGATGAGAGAGAGAGAGAGAGAATGGGGGGATGAGAGAGAGAGTGGGGATGAGAGAGAGGGGGGTGTGAGAGAGAGAGAGAGTGGGGGGGATCAAAGAGAGAGAGAGGGGGATGAAAGAGACAGGGGGATGAGAGAGAGAGAGGAGGGATGAGAGAGAGAGAGGGGGGGTGAGAGAGAGAGGGGAGATGAGAGAGAGAGAGGGGAGATGAGAGGGGGGATGAGAGAGAGGGGGGATGAGAGAGAGAGGGTGGATAAGAGAGAGAGGGGGGATAAGAGAGTGGGGGTGAGAGAGAGGGGGAATGAGAGAGAGGGAGGGATGAGAGAGAAGGGGGGTGAGAGAGGGGGTATGAGAGAGAGAGAGCGTGAGAGAGAGAGGGGGTGAGAGAGAGGGGGGATGAGAGAGAGAGGGGGGGCGAGAGAGGGGGGATGATAGAGAAAGAGAGAGGGGTAGAAAGAGAGAGAGGGAGGTGAGAGAGAGGGAGAGAGAGAGGAGGGATGAGAGAGAGAGCGAAGGGGGTGAGTGTGTGAGAGAGAGAGGGGGTGAGAGAGAGGGGGGAATCAAAGAGAGAGAGAGAGGGGGATGAAAGAGACAGGGGGGATGAGAGAGAGAGGAGGGATGAGAGAGAGAGAGGGGGGATGAGAGAGAGAGGGGGGGATGAGAGAGAGAGGGGAGATGAGAGAGAGAGATGGGAGATGAGAGGGGGGATGAGAGAGAGAGGGGGGATAAGAGAGAGAGGGGGGATGAGAGAGTGGGGGGTGAGAGAGAGGGGGAATGAGAGAGAGAGGGAGGGATGAGAGAGAAGGAGGTGAGAGAGGGGGTATGAGAGAGAGAGCGCAAGAGAGAGGGGGGGGTGAGAGAGAGAGCGTGGATGAGAGAGAGAGGGGGGGACGAGAGAGGGGGGATGAGAGAGAGAGAGAGAGGGGGGATGATCGAGAAAGAGAGAGGGGTAGAAAGAGAGAGAGGGAGAGAGAGGGGGGTGAGAGAGAGAGGGGGGGGTGAGAGAGACGGTTCTAGCAACCAGTGGCCAATAGAGTCTCAGGTGGAGGGGGGGTGTCTTTTTTGCTGCCCCCCTTCAAAGTGTCGCCCTAGGCCTGGGCCTTGTTGGCCTAGGCAAAAATACTGCACTGTGTGATGAAAAATATCTTCCCCATCACCACCAGTGTCATTGTCAATATCATCAGTTCTGATTATCTCATAAAAGGATGACCCATGTTGAATTTAATTAAATACTCTTTCCCATAACCCAATTGTGAGTAACCCAACATCCTTTCACTTCGATAGGGGTGCTGAGAGGGGTAGATTCCCATCTTTATGGAAATAAGTGGATGCCATGATATGATGGATGGGTCTGTAGGAACGATGGTGGGGTCTTTGTTTCAGACTGTAGTCTGTTGCCAGGAAAGCAGCAAAACCTGGTAGTCATGGCTACCATTTGATGGCAGAAGTCTGTTACCATGGCAACAGGGGAGTGTAGATCCTGTTACTGTCCACACGTTAATTTCCTTGTCAACAAGTGAAAGGAGAACTTGATTTACTGCTACCTAGATTCTATCCTCTAAACAAAACTCAAGCCCAAGAACCAAAGGGAAATTCCCAACCCTTAAACCCAAGCATAACCTAACTACAAAACCTAACACTAACCCCCAACCAAGGCCTAATGCTGAAAATTAGCTTTCAAACTAGCCTCTATCTCTATACCCCCTAACTCTATGCCAAACCTTAGCTTTCAACCTTCTCTCGATCAGTAAACAGATTTAACCACTATCCCTAACTTTAGCATTCACCCTAGTCTTAGACGTCTACTTGGTTGTTCCCATGCAGATGGAGGCATCAAGCAGTAAATGATCTCCATCTAATCCTGACGATTCAGCCTCGGCCCAAAGGACCTTGATTGGTTTCAGATCTGTGATGAAGGTAGACCCAGTGCTGTATTTTGGCGTAGGCCAACAAGGCCCAGGCCTAGGGCGGCACTTTGCAGGGGGGTCAAAAAAGCCCCCCTCCACCTTAGACTCTATTGGCCACTGATTGCTAGAGTTGCCTCTCTCACCCCCTCTCTCTCTCTCTCTCTCTTTCTCTCTCACCCCCCCCCCTCTCTCTCAGCCGCCCTCTTTATCTCTCTCTCTCTCTCTCACCCCCTCTCTCTCTCATCCCCCCTATCTCTCTCTCTCACCCACTCTCTCTCTCATCCCCCTATCTCTCTCTCTCTCTTACCCCCTCTCACTCTCTCTCTCACCCCCTCTCTCTCACCCCCCTCTCTCTCCCTCACATCCCCTCTATCTTTCTCTCATCCCCCCTCTCTCTCATCCCCCTCTCTCTTATTCCCCCTCTCTCTCACCACCATCTATCTCTCTCTCACCCACCCTCTCTCTCCTACCCCCCTCTCTCTCTCTCTCTCTCTCTCATCCCCTCTCTCTCTCTGTCTCTAATCCCCTCTCTCAACCCCCATCTCTATTTCTCACCCCCCTCTCTCTCACCCCCCTATCTCTCATCCCCCTCTCTCTCATCCCCCCTCTCTCTCTCATCCCCCCTCTCTCTCTCTTTCTCTCTCACCCCCCTCTCTCTCTCTCTCTCTCTCTCTCTCTCAGCCGCCCTCTTTATCTCTCTCTCTCTCTCTCATCCCCCTATCTCTCTCTCTCTCACCCCCTCTCTCTCTCATCCCCCTTATCTCTCTCTCTCACCCCTTCTCTCTCTCATCCCCCCTATCTCTCTCTCTCTCACCCCTCTCGCTCTCTCTCTCACATCCCCTCTATCTCTCTCTCATCCCCCCTTTCTCTCATCCCCCCTCTCTCTTATTCCCCCTCTCTCTCACCCCCTCTCTCTCCCTCACATCCCCATCTATCTCTCTCTCATCCCCCTCTCTCTTTCATCCCCCCTCTCTCTCTCTCTCTCTCTCTCTCACTCATTTACCCCCTCTCTCTCCCCCCCCCCTCTCTCTCTCTCTCCCTTCCCATCTCTCTCTCTGTCTCTAATCCCCTCTCTCAACCCCCCTCTCTATTTCTCATCCCCCTCTCTCTCACCCCCCTCTCTCATCCCCCCTTTCTCTCTCCCTCCCTCACCCACCCCCTCTCCCCTCTCCCACCCCCTCTCACCCCCCCCCTCTCATGAGATCTCAGGGGTTCATGCTGGGACTTGTAGTCCTTTGATTTTGCAGGGAGTCACATCCATTAAAAAGGAAGGAGTGGGGCACATTTACATAGGAGGGGGAGGAGGGCGTCCAATTTTAGTCTTGCCTAGGGCAGCACAAAATTAAAATACCCCACTGGGTAGACCACTAGGTTGTAAGCTGTCACCTTGGTGTCTATCTTTAAATTCCCAACCCATATCCCTGGCTTTCAACCTAGCATCCATCCGTAAACCCTCTCCAAGACACTATTTTTATAGCCCTAAGCCTAACCTCTTAGCCTCTAACCCTGAACTTAACCTTCAACCTAACCTCTATGCCTAACATTAGCCTTGCATGAGCCTCAGTCACTAAATGTAGCCTTCAACCTCAGTCTTTGACGTTCTAAAGCCCTGATCTGAACCTCTACCCCTAATGTCAGCACCATCTAACTCCTTATGTTAGCACCACCTAACTCCTAATGTTAGCACCACCTAGCTCCTAATGTTAGCACCACCTAACTCCTAATGTGAGCACCACCTAACTCCTAATGTTAGCACCACCTAACTCCTAATGTTAGCACTACCTAACTCCTAATGTTAGCACCACCTAACTCCTAATGTGAGCACCACCTAACTCCTAATGTGAGCACCACCTAACTCCTTATGTTAGCACCACCTAACTCCTAATGTTAGCACCACCTAGCTCCTAATGTTAGCACCACCTAACTCCTAATGTTAGCACCACCTAACTCCTAATGTGAGCACCACCTAACTCCTAATGTTAGCACCACCTAACTCCTAATGTTAGCACCACCTAGCTCCTAATGTTAGCACCACCTAACTCCTAATGTGAGCACCACCTAACTCCTAATGTGAGCACCACCTAACTCCTAATGTTAGCACCACCTAGCTCCTAATGTTAGCACCACCTAACTCCTAATGTTAGCACCACCTAGCTCCTAATGTTAGCACCACCTAACTCCTAATGTGAGCACCACCTAACTCCTAATGTGAGCACCACCTAACTCCTAATGTTAGCACCACCTAACTCCTAATGTTAGCACCACCTAGCTCCTAATGTTAGCACCACCTAACTCCTAATGTTAGCACCACCTAGCTCCTAATGTTAGCACCACCTAACTCCTAATGTTAGCACCACCTAGCTCCTAATGTTAGCACCACCTAACTCCTAATGTTAGCACCACCTAACTCCTAATGTTAGCACCACCTAGCTCCTAATGTGAGCACCACCTAACTCCTAATGTTAGCACCACCTAGCTCCTAATGTTAGCACCACCTAACTCCTAATGTGAGCACCACCTAACTCCTAATGTGAGCACTACCTAACTCCTAATGTTAGCACCACCTAACTCCTAATGTGAGCACTACCTAACTCCTAATGTTAGCACCACCTAGCTCCTAATGTGAGCACCACCTAACTCCTAATATTAGCACCACCTAACTCCTAATGTTAGCACCACCTAACTCCTAATGTTAGCACCACCTAGCTCCTAATGTTAGCACCACCTAACTCCTAATGTTAGCACCACCTAACTCCTAATGTTAGCACCACCTAACTCCTAATGTTAGCACCACCTAGCTCCTAATGTGAGCACCACCTAGCTCCTAATGTGAGCACCACCTAACTCCTAATGTTAGCACCACCTAACTCCTAATGTTAGCACCACCTAGCTCCTAATGTGAGCACCACCTAGCTCCTAATGTGAGCACCACCTAGCTCCTAATGTTAGTACCACCTAGCCCTTATCCCTAAACTTAGTTTTTAATCTAGCTTTAATCCCTTAACCTTAAACTCTGTGTCTAATAATTGTCCTACATCTACCCTTTATTCCTCAACCTCTAACCCTAACTTTCAAGTCCGACATCCTAAAAATGACCTTTGCTATGCTTTCACCAAGCTAGGCTGGTGTTATAAGAAAGAGTTTAGACACTACACAAGGAAACTGGTGCCAAATAACCTGCACTGAACTGTTTTCTCCAGATACGATTATACTAAGCACCTTTCCTGAGCCCTGGGTGTCCGAGATCCTTCGTCTAAAATCCCCATTTGATAATGGAAGAATTATGTCAGATGACTGCTGCAGAGGACTTGTTAGAGGGGGCTCCTCGTAATCTTCTTGGAGGATTAATTAGTGTGAAAGGTAAGAGTGAGAGGTCAGAGAAGGAACGGGAAAGCCACAGAGATAACGTGGATGAAGAAGAGCATGAGAGGAGGAGACGTTATTAGTAATGATTAGGCATGAACTCAAAATCTCATACACATCCCATAGTCCATAGCTCATAGTTCATAACCCATAGCCCCTAACCCATAGCCCATAACCCATAGTCCATAGCCCATAGTTCATAACCCATAGTCCATAACCCATAACCCATAGCCCATAGCCCCTAACCCATAGCCCATAACCCATAGTCCATAGACCATGGCCCATTGTCCATAGCTCATAGTCCATAGTCCACAGCTCAATGCCTGTAGCCCATAATCTATAGCCCATAGCCCATAGTCCATATTTTATAGCCCATAGTCCAAAGCCCATAGCTCATAGTCCATAATCCATAGCTCATATTCCATAGTCCACAGCCCATAGCCCAATGCCCTTAGTTCATAATCCATAGCTCATAACCCAAAGTTCATAGCCCCTAACCCATAGTCCATAACCCATAGTCCATAGACCATAGCCCATAATCTATAGCCCATAGTCCATATTTTATAGCCCATAGTCCAAAGCCCATAGCTCATAGTCCATAATCCATAGCTCATATTCCATAGTCCACAGCCCATAGCCCTTAGTTCATAATCCATAGCTCATAACCCAAAGTTCATAGCCCCTAACCCATAGTCCATAACCCATAGTCCATAGACCATGGCCCATAGTCCATAGCTCATAGTCCATAGTCCACAGCTCAATGCCTGTAGCCCATAATCTATAGCCCATAGTCCATATTTTAAAGCCCATAGTCCAAAGCCCATAGCTCATAGTCCATAATCCATAGCTCATATTCCATAGTCCCCAGCCCATAGCCCAATGCCCATAGTTCATAATCCATAGCTCATAACCCAAAGTTCATAGCCCCTAACCCATAGTCCATAACCCATAGTCCATAGACCATGGCCCATAGTCCATAGCTCATAGTCCATAGTCCACAGCTCAATGCCTGTAGCCCATAATCTATAGCCCATAGCCCATAGTCCATATTTTATAGCCCATAGTCCAAAGCCCATAGCTCATAGTCCATAATCCATAGCTCATATTCCATAGTCCACAGCCCATAGCCCAATGCCCATAGTTCATAATCCATAGCTCATAACCCAAAGTTCATAGCCCCTAACCCATAGTCCATAACCCATAGTCCATAGACCATGGCCCATAGTCCATAGCTCATAGTCCATAGTCCACAGCTCAATGCCTGTAGCCCATAATCTATAGCCCATAGTCCATATTTTATAGCCCATAGTCCAAAGCCCATAGCTCATAGTCCATAATCCATAGCTCATATTCCATAGTCCACAGCCCATAGCCCAATGCCCATAGTTCATAATCCATAGCTCATAACCCAAAGTTCATAGCCCCTAACCCATAGTCCATAACCCATAGTCCATAGACCATGGCCCATAGTCCATAGCTCATAGTCCATAGTCCACAGCTCAATGCCTGTAGCCCATAATCTATAGCCCATAGCCCATAGTCCATATTTTATAGCCCATAGTCCAAAGCCCATAGCTCATAGTCCATAAACCATAGCTCATATTCCATAGTCCACAGCCCATAGCCCAATGCCCATAGCTCATAATCCATAGCTCATAACCCAAAGTTCATAGCCCCTAACCCATAGTTCATAACCCATAGTCCATAGACCATGGCCCATAGACCATAGCTCATAGTCCATAGTCCACAGCTCAATGCCTGTAGCCCATATTCTATAGCCCATAGCCCAAAGCCCATAGCTCATAGTCCATAATCCATAGCTCATATTCCATAGTCCACAGCCCATAGCCCAATGCCCATAGTTCATAATCCATAGCTCATAACCCAAAGTTCATAGCCAAAACACAGTTTACTATGCTTCGGTGGTGAATGGACACAGGAGTGATTGGTTGCTATTGCTCACTGTGTTCATTCAGGAAAGGAGGGGGACTTTAAATGACATATTTATTGGCCCCTTTCCCTGTTCTTCATCTTGAAACATCCCCTTGTGCTCCCGTAGCAGCTGCCAGTGGGAGAGGAGAGGAGGAAAGCCGGAAACACTGTGAGGGAAAGGGGTACATGGGGGGCCCGGACAGCAAATGCAAGGGGCACATGTGCTAAGACCAATCCCCCTGCAGTGTGAGGGAGAAGGAGGAGGAGATGCTGGCAGTGCTGCGAGGGAGGGGGGAGCAGAAGAGGATCGGTGTCTGCAATAAGACAGTATAGCGCGGCAGGTGCCCCCCTTTTGAACTGTTGGGGCCCGGGCCCAGTACAGGAGGGGTAGCTGTGCTGCCTTATCAGTGGCCCTGAGTGTACTGCAGCAGAGAAAAATCAGCTCTCCTTCCACACCAGATGGGCTGAGCTGTGTGGCGGAGCTGCATAAACCCTAGGATTGGATCAACAGATATACAAATCCTTTGGCAGGTAAAACAGATCCCTTATACACTATATTGTCAAAAGTATTGTGACGCCTGTCTTTACACGCACATGAAGTTTAATGGCATCCCAGTCTTAGTCCGTAGGGTTCAATATACCCTTTGCAACTATAACAGATTCAACTCTTCTGGGAAGGCCGTCCACAAGGTTTAGGAGTGTCTATCGGAATGTTTGACCATTCTTCCAGAAACGCATTTGTGAGGTCAGGCACTGATGTTGAATGAGAAGGCCTGGTTTGCAGTCTCTGCTCTAATTCATCCCAAAGGTGTTCTGGTCAGGACTCTGTGCAGGCCAGTTAAGTTCCCCTACCCCAAACTCGCTCATCCATGTCTCTATGGACCTTGTTTTGTGCACTGGTGTGCAGTCATGTTGGAACAGGAAAAAGCCATCCCCAAACTGTTCCCACAAAGTTGGGAGCATGAAATTGTCCAAAATGTCTTGGTATGCTGACGCCTCAAGAGTTCCCTTCACTGGAACTAAGGGGGCAAGCCCAACATATTCCTCCACCCCAAACTCACTCATCCATGTTTTTATGAACCTTACTTTTTGCACTTGTCCAAATCATTTGGTGGAGGGGGGGATTATGGGGTGGGGTTGTTTATCAGGGGTTGGGCTTGGCCCCTTAGTTCCAGTGAAGGCGTCAACTTTAAGTTTCCATCACTGATACTAAGAGGCCAAGCCCAACCTCGGAAAAACAACCCCACACCATAATCCCCCCTCCACCAAATGATTTGGACCAGTTCACAAAGCAAGGTCCATAAAGATATGGATGACTTAGTTTGGGGTGGAGGAATTTGACTGGCCTGGGTTGTTTTTCAGGGGTTGGCCTCTTAGTTCCAGTGAAGGGAACTCTTAAGGCGTCAGCATACCCAGACATTTTGGACAATTTCATGTTCCCAACTTTGTGGGAGGAGTTTGGGGATGGCCCTTCCCTGTTCCAACATGACTGCCCACCAGTGCACAAAGCAAGGTCCATAAAGACATGGAAGAGAAAGTTTGGGGTGGAGGAACTTGACTGGCCTGCACAGAGTCCTGACCTCAACCCGATAGAACACATTTGGGATGAATTACCAAACCATACCGAACTGTTCTAACACATACCATGCGGTACAATGCAGTGGAAAAGCGCCAAGCCGAGCCAAACCGATCCGTTCCATGCAGTGGAAAAGCGCCATTAGAGTGCAGACTGCGAGCCAAGCCTTGTTGTCCAACATTACAAATGCGCTTCTGGAAGAATGGTCAAACATTTCCAAAGACACACTCCTAAACCTTGTGGACGGCCTTCCCAGAAGAGTTGAAGCTCTTATAGCTGCAAAGGGTGGACCAACTCAATATTGAACCCTACGGACTAAGACTGGGATGCCATTAAAGTTCATGTGTGTGTAAAGGCAGGCGTCCCAATACTTTTGGCAATATAGTGTATGTATTTCATTTGTGTATTTAGCAGTTTGCTGGATTTCAGCTTTAGGACATCCCACCCTTTAATTACAAGGTGCTTAGATGGAGGATAAAGTGGATTGAGTAATGGAGAGTGGAGAGACCTTCGGGAGGAAACGGGAGGGAAGTCAATCCAACTGGGGAGAGAGAAGCGTCAATGGCAAAGCTCAAGGGAGATGTCACTGTTTATTTATAAGGCGCATCTACGTATCCCCATATATCTATATCCGAGCAATTATTATTCCCTCTGCAGAGGAAGTGCTGACGAGGTGCTGAAGGACTGCATCCCGACTCCGCACCAATGTACATCTCCATTATATATTATTCTTCCTCCTGCTGCTCCCATGCAACGCTCCAATTTATTACCTTTCAGCGACAGTGTAAATATCAGAAATGCCTTGTAGATACTCCATCTGCCGAGTGAATTTAGAGAACCAAGGAAGGCAAATATAAGCTGGGAAATCATAAAATAATGATTTTTCCACATTTAAAGCCCACCCAAGCACCCGACAAATTAAAAAAAATTATAATTGCAACAAACCTAACGCAGCCTAGCCTGAACCTTACTCAGATCTGCATGCACATTTTTGAGCAGGAGAGCAGAGCCGGGACAAGAGGTTGGCAGGAGGGGGCGACTGCCATGGGCACTGAGGTATCATGTGAGGTGGGGGGGTGCTGCAAGGAGATAGGGGGGGGGGATTTGTGTTGGAAGGGAGAATTTTGGGGGAGGGGGGTCAGGCGTTATTATTGTTTCAGGAGGGGAAATTTAGGGGGTACTAAGAGTGGTGATTTTGGGCATGGGTCTCCAAACTGCGACCCGGCGGCCAGATGTGGCCCTTCACTTGCTTTTATCTGGACTCTGGTCCCTTAGATGAGACACTATTCCTCAATGACACCAATGATGGGGCATTATTCCTCCCACTGACACCAATAATGGGGCGTTATTCCTCCCGCTGACACCAATAATGGGGCGTTATTCCTCCCAATGACACCAATGATGGAGCACTATTCCTCCCACTGATACCAATGATGGGGCACTATTCCTCCCACTGACACCAATGATGGGGCACTATTCCTCCCACTGACACCAATGATGGGGCACTATTCCTCCCACTGACACCAATGATGGGGCACTATTCATCCTACTGACACCAATGATGGAGCACTATTTCTCCCACTGACACCAATGATGGGGCACTATTCCTCCCACTGACACCAGCAATGGGGCACTATTCCTCCCAATGACACCAATAATGGGGCACTATTCCTCCCACTGGCACCAATAACGGGGCACTATTCCTCCCACTGACACCAATGATGGGGCACTATTCCTCCCCACTGACACCAATGATGGGGGACTATTCCTCCCACTGACACCAATGATGGAGCACTATTTCTCCCACTGACACCAATAATGGGGCACTATTCCTCCCACTGACACCAGCACTGGGACACTATTCCTCCCACTGGCACCAATAATGGGGCACTATTCCTCCTACTGACACCAATGATGGAGCACTATTCCTCCCCACTGACACCAATGATGGGGGACTATTCCTCCTACTGACACCAATGATGGAGCACTATTTCTCCCACTGACACCAATGATGGGGCACTATTCCTCCCACTGACACCAGCAATGGGGCACTATTCCTCCCAATGACACCAATAATGGGGCACTATTCCTCCCACTGGCACCAATAACGGGGCACTATTCCTCCCACTGACACCAATGATGGGGCACTATTCCTCCCCACTGACACCAATGATGGGGGACTATTCTTCCCACTGACACCAATAGTGAGGCACTATTCCTATTATCAGTGCCACCTATCAGTACCCATCAGTGCAGCATATTAGTGTCTCCTTTTCAGTGCCATCTAATCAGTGTCTTTTAGTGCCGCCTCATCAGTGCCCATCAGGGCAGCCTCTTCAGCGAAGAAGAAAAATTACTTATTTACAAAGTAACTTTTTTTATATATTTTTTTTTTATCATTTTTCACTTTTTTAGCAAAAAATAAAAAACCCAGCAGTGATTACATACCACCAAAAGAAAGCTCAATGTCATTTGGGTACAGTGTAGCGTGACCGCGCAATTGTCATTCAAAGCGCTAAAAGTTGAAAATTGTCCTGGGCAGGAAGGGTGGCCGGTACTGAAGCGGTTAAGGAACGGGCGCTCATGCCCGCTTCATAGTAACAGCTGAAGTGTTAAATAACGATTCATTTCCAGGGAATTAAACCAAATCAGAGTTTGTCTTTCAGTGAATAGGAAGAATTGAGATTTCCGGCAGATAATTAAGAACTGACAAGTCTCTGCTAATGACGGGAAAATGACAGAGAGAGCGAGAGAGCGAGCGAGGCGCGCACTGCTAAATGCAGCAAACTTCCCGCCCGGAGTTCACGTGCGTCGCCATTCATCGCCTCCTCCATTTATCTCCTGCCATGTGGAACATCTGCCAGTCCGTGGCACCCGCTCAGGTTTTTTTTTTTTCTTGCACGGCCTAATTATCTTAAAAGCTGACGCCGTGTGTTTCCTGCGCCGTTCCCCGTGCTGCGGCCCAACATTGGAGCCCACGCCGCGACAGATGTAGTTTGTAGCCGGCGGGCAGTAAGGCGGTTAGCGAGAGAAAGCATGGCGGACCTCAGTGGTTGCAGCTGAATACTCAGTAGAAATAGCGATGAGCGGACCGAGCAACGTTTGTGAGCCCCGAATATTGCGCCCACGCCCTCACTAAAGTCTATGGGAGCCAAATATTTATATATATTTTATTTTATAGGCCAATTTGCAATTTTTGGGAAAAAATAAAAAGGGCATGGGTAGCTGGGCATTGCCCTGAAGGACAGGCAACAATGCAAAGTACTAATTGTTAAAATTACCGTTCAATGGGAGCGGGTCTTTAAAGATCGGTTCACACTACTGCCACCTACAGGCGACTTCCTGGCGACTTGAGTACTACTTTGATGTGACTTTCTGGAATGCCTGGGTAATCTTCCTGTAATGTCCGATCCAAGTCACATCAATATACACTATATTACCAAAAGTATTGGGACACCTGCCTTTACACGCACACATGGGCATCCGCAAGGGGGGGCAAGTGCCCCCCCCTGGAAACTTCCTGGCCTGCTCTAAGAGGGGAAGCTATGGGGACCCTGCTCTGAAGGGGGATCTATGGGGAACCCTGGCCTGGCCTGCTCTAAAGGGGATCTATGGGGACCCTACTCTAAAGGGGGATCTATGGGGGACCCTGGCCTGCTCTAAAGGGGGATCTATGGGGACCCTGCTCTAAAGGAGGATCTTTGGGGGACCCTGGCCTGCTCTAAAGGGGGATCTATGGGGACCCTGCTCTAAAGGAGGATCTTTGGGGGACCCTGGCCTGCTCTAAAGGGGGATCTATAGGGACCCTGCTCTAAAGGGGGATCTATGGGGCACCCTGGCCTGGCCTGCTCTAAAGGGGGATCTATGGGGGACCCTGGCCTGCTCTAAAGGGGATCTATCGGGATCTTGGCCTGCTCTAAAGGGGGTCATATTGGCCATATATATATATATATATATATATATATATATATATATATATATATATATATATATATACATATACAATATATATATATATTCTTTGCAGGGAGTGCCTGGAGTACCCAGAGGCGTACCTAGGGTCTCCAGTGCCCTTGACGCGGAGCTGTATTGGCGACCCCCCCCCCCCCCGTTAGAGAGAGGGTTTGACAAAGAGAGAAGAGGGGGTTTGACAGAGAGAGAGAGAGAGAGAAAGAGGGGGGGTTTGACAGAGAGAGGTGGGTAACAGAGAGAGAGGAGGGGGTGACAGAGAGAGAGAGGGGCGGTGACAGAGAGAGAGGGGGCTGACAGAGAGAGAGGGGTGACAGAGAGAGAGGTGGGTGACAGGGAGAGAGAGGGGGTGACAGAGAGAGAAGAGGGGGTTTGACAGAAAGAGAGACAAAGAGGGGGGGTTTGACAGAGAGAGGGGGGTAACAGAGAGAGAGGAGGGGGTGACAGAGAGAGAGAGAGAGGGGCGGTGACAGAGAGAGAGGGGGCTAACAGAGAAAGAGGGGGTGAAAAAGAGAGAGGGGGGTGACAGGGAGAGAGAGGGGGTGACAGAGAGAGAGAGAGAGAGGGTGAAAACGGAGAGAGAGGGGGTGAAAAAGAGAGAGGGGGGTGACAGGGAGAGAGAGGGGGTGACAGAGAGAGAGAGGGGGTGAAAACGGAGAGAGAGGGGGTGACAGAGAGAGAGGGGTCCCCTGGTCAGCTTGTCCTGGGAGTGGAGAGGAGGTTGAAGGTGCTGGTACAGGCTCCTTTGACAGCTTCAGTGTAATCCCCAGCCTGCCGCTGCTGGAGCAAAAATGACTGCTAACACTGCCAATTTTTTTGCACTCCCCCTGGCCTGCGCCCCTGGCGGGCGCAAGTCTGGCCAACCCCTTGGTACGCCCCTGCGAGTACCTGGTGGTGCAGGAAAACCTGTTTCACGGGGAACATGCCAATAGCCAATCCGGAGTGCGAGTCCCCAGAGAGGTAAGGCTCTCGTGGACATCGCTGGATGGAGAGGGGGCTAAGGTAAGTCTTAGGCGGGCCTGGGGGGGCTGCTTCACACAGAAGGTTTTTTACCTTCATGCATAGAATGCAAAAAGGTAAAAAAGACCTTGTACCTTTACTACCACTTTAACAGACACCGTATGGTTAGAGTCTTATAATGTCTCCAGGTCTCCAGCATATGTTCATTTAATATCATCCATTTCTATTACAAACAAGTGTGCTGGCGTCACGTGAGTTGGCTCCGCCCTACGCATTTCGTCATAACTGATATCATTGGGGGCACGAAAAAAAACAAAAATGCCAGATGCCCTTAGGAGCAGCTGTAAAAAAAAGTCCAGTGTGCATGAGGCCTAAAGGGAAAGTAGTGGATAAGAATGTGCTGTGGGTTTAAAGCCCAACTCCGGGGACAATAAACTTACTGGGAATAAATCTTTCAAAAAATTCCATTGCCACAAAAGCAATCCCCCATCATGTAGGCTTTCTTCTACATTATAACTGGCAAATCTTCCAGTTTACATGGAAGGGATAAGTGAAGCTTCCGGCTCACTTCCATATAAGCACTGCAGGCATATTTCCTGGAGGCATAGGTGCACCTGAGCCAAGCCACTGCTCTGTGTGTCCATTCACACGTAGTTCGACCCTGCCCCCTCTGTTTCCTGATTGGCTCACTGGCTGTGATAGACAGCAGTGGGAGCCAATGGCCTCATAGCCAATCAGGAGTGCGAGTCCCCAGGGAGTCAAAGCTCTTGTGGACATCGCTGGTTCGAGAGGGGGCTAAGGTAAGTCTTAGAGGGGGCTGAGGAGGGGGGGGGGCTGCTGCACACAGAATGTTTTTTGCCTTCTTGCATAAAATGCATGAAGTTAAAAAACCTTGAGCCTTTACAAGCACTTTAACAGACACCCCAGGGTAGAGTCTTATAATGTCTCCAGGTCTCCAGCATATGTTCATTCAATATCATCCATTTATATTACAAACAAGCGTGGCGACGTCACCTGAGTTAGCTCCTCCCTACGCATTTCGTCATAACTGACATCATTGGGGGCACACGCAGGGGAGTTTAGAGATAGGAAAAAAAACGCCAGATGCTCTTAGGAGCAGCTGTAAAAAAGTCCAGTGTGCATGAGGCCTAAAGGAAAAGTAGTGAATAAGAAAGTGCTGTGGGTTTAAAGTCCAACTCCGGGGACAATAAACTTACTGGGAATAAATCTGTCAAAAAATTCCATTGATGCACACAGAATGTTTTTTGCCTTTTTGCATAAAATACATAAAGTTAAAAAACCTTGTGCCTTTACAAGCACTTTAATAGACACCCCATGGTTAGAGTCTTATAATGTCTCCAGGTCTCCAGCATATGTTCATTCAATATCATCCAATTATATTACAAACAAGCGTGGCGACGTCACGTGAGTTAGCTCCTCCCTACGCATTTCGTCATAACTGACATAATTGGGGGCACACGCAGGGGAGTTTAGAGATAGGAAAAAAAATGTCTCCAGGTCTCCAGCATATGTTCATTCAATATCATCCATATACATGGGCGTCCGCACGGGCAGGCAACGGGGGGCCAATGCCCCCCCCCCCTGGAATGTCTAGAATATCAAGCTCTGCTCTGTGCACTGATCGCGACGGCTCCCTGCTCTGCCTGTCCTCATATACATTACAAACAAGCGTGGTGACATCACTTGTGTTGACCCCGTCCTATGCGTTTCGTCATCGGGGGCACGTGCAGGGGAGTTTAGAGGCAGGACACCCCTAAGAGCAGCTGTAAAAACATCCAGTGTGTATGAGGCCTAAAGTAAAAGTAGTGGATAAGAAAATCTATCCCCCATCATGTAGGCTTTCTTCTATACTTGGCAAATCTTCCAGTTTACAGGGCGGGATTAGAAGAGGATTAGTGCAGCTTCCGGCTCATTTGCATATAAGCCCTGCAGGTTTCATAGAACCCAGCTCTGTGGTCGTGTCTCCGCCCCACACTTCTTCCTTGGCCACTCACGAAACACAGAGCCCCCAGTCTATCTTTTGTGAGTGGCCAGGAGTAGAGGGAGGCGGAGACACGACCGTAGAGCTGGAATCTATGAAGCTTGCAGTGCTGATACCTAAGAGGTACAATAGTACAGATGGGAGCTCTTCTAATCCCGGTATGTAAAGGAGCAGGTTTGCAGAGTATAAAAAATTCAATGTATACATTGTTTTTAAAGACATTTTTATTTTTAATAAAGTGGAATTTTTGGCCCCTCCACCCATTCATCAAAGTCCAGATCTGCATAGACTCACGGACTATGCAGGAGATAACAAAGTCAAGAAAACAATTGCTCCGTTGGCACGATAGCCCGCCGCAG